>NW_009928144.1:19725-21139 GCF_000696875.1 Nestor notabilis | reverse complement strand
TGCCGGCTGGGCTTGAACCACGACAGTGGGGCACTGAGAAAAGCTACTTCTCCTGATCTCAGCTCACAAGTACCTGAACCTTTTGGTTTTATTGTTTTGCCTGGTTGCTTTTGCTCTTCCTCTTGAAATAAAATGTCTTTTTTATGCCTTTTCTATAGTGTTCTCCCATAGGGCACAGAACTGATCGTAAACCTTTGGTTAGTTTATTTTAAAAAGAACATTGTGATGTCAATTTTGTTGTAGCAGTTTTCTCTGGGGAACACAAACTTCATTTGCATTTCACTTGGAAAACTTAGCTGTCCATTCCTTGAAAAATTCCCCATAGAGTTTTGATGCACATCACTGAACTCTCATACTATTGTGCAAAGATCTCAGAAAGAAAAAAGATAAAAAACCAACCAACTAAACCAAACAAAACAAACCTTTTTATTTTAAATATATTAAATTGTACTCCATCGGATGTGTACATCCCTCCATTTTAGATGTGTATCTATTTATAAGCATAGACACTCCTGCTGTCAGGATCATATGTCAACAGAGAAATACCATTTTTAAATACCACATTCCCATCTGAAGGGAATGCCACTCATTTTAAGGGGGTTTGTGTTTGCTCAGGTTTTTAAGTTTCCTCATTAAATGCTGAGTGACTACCAAACAGGACTAACAAACTTGTCCATCCACCGGAGAAACTTTCTTCAAATATGTTTATTTTTGCTTTCCTTTTAAATAGCTCCCAAGAGTACAATTGGATTATTTTTCCTACAGAGAAAGCAGATAGAGCTGGTATAAATTAACACCTTCTACCTGGTTGTTTTGAACCAAGTGTTTTGGCTGTTGCTGAGCAGTGCTCATTCAACATCAAGGCTACCTCTCCAATGGCATCTCAAAAGCCAGTAAATTGGGGGTGAACAAGAGATTGGGAGGGAATAGAGTGAGACAGCTGACCAAAGCTAACCAGAAGGATATTCCATACTGTATGAGTTACAACTTGACAAGATTCAGAGTTGATTCATGCTGACCTTGATTCAAGCTTGTTGGTACTTTAGGTCCAGACTTGGAGCTTCCCCTCTCAGACTACAGAGTTGAAGTCTTAGGGGCATCCTGATTCAGTTGTGCTTAAGCCCCAGCCTGGACTGAGAGTGAGGCAGTCTCAGGCTTTCACCCACCCCAGTCAACCCTTGAAGAATCTGAAAGGGTACCTGAAAGCAAAGGCAGACATTTTAATCCCTTCTGCAGCCTTGTCTTCAGCAGCTGTCCCTCCTTAACAAGTCCTAACAAGCTAAACTGACATGTTTCACCAGGTTTAGGGTGATCTTTGGTCTTGCCCAAAGGCCAGCAATTAGGCTTAATCATTAGTTTCACTCAAAATCAAGGTCTTCTGTATTCATGCACTGCAAGTTAACCCCTAGCTTCA
>NW_009928144.1:13190-19694 GCF_000696875.1 Nestor notabilis | reverse complement strand
TTCCCTACAAATAGAGCAATTTCAGGATTCACTTGTTCTTGCATTATGTGATAGAATGGAGGTTTTTTTGTTTGTTTGTTTTTGTTGTTGTTTTTTATGAAACTAACTGCTTCATTAGTTAAGTGCTAACATAATTCTGCTAGGCAAAATTCCTCAGGAGTATTCTTTATAAATAAAATTGTCAACCTTTATAGAAGCATCAAACACATATAATCTGATAAATGCTACTCCACCTGAAACCTATTTGTTATATCCAAATTACAGCTTAGGTTCTTGACATATTCCACTAATTTGTTTCTCTACAATTTTTACACTTTTCATGAGCCAAAGAAACACATCTAATATGCAAAGTCAATAATTAATTGTTCGATTAATTAAAGACTGCAAATTCTAATCAATTAATGATGTTAGTCCAGCTGCAATGCTATTAACATGTAACTAAAATAAGCCAGTTATTAAAGCTCATTCATCATAATGATAAAATTAAAATTGATAGACACAAACTTTTCAGTATCTACCTCTTTCCGTGGCATTGTGCTCATCCTTCTGCTCTCCAGACCCACTATCATTTTGGGGATGTCTCATCAGCTTAAGATGATACTTGTAAGTATCCTGACTTCTTTGCTAGGAGGAGTAAGACATCAAAGAAGGGGGCCTTCTTCCTTCTCTCTCCTGTGCCAGTGTGGATTCACCATTATATGGTTGCTGACACAGTTCTCTTTCCTGATCTTCAGTGGTTCATAGTTCCACCTAATAGCAGCCTTCCAATATCTGAAGGGGGCCTACAAGGATACTGGGGAGGGACTCTTCGTTAGGGACTCTAGTGGTAGGACAAGGGGTAGTTGCTTTAAACATAAACAGGGGAAGTTTAGATTAGATATAAGGAAGTTCTTCACAGTGAGGGTGGTGAGACACTGGAATAGGTTGCCCAAGGAAGTTGTGAATGCTCCAACCCTGGAGGTGTTCAAGGCCAGGTTGGACAGAGCCTTGGGTGACATAGTTTAGTGTGTGGTGTCCCTGCTCATGGTAGGGGGGTTGGAACTAGATGATCTTAAGGTCCTTTCCAACCCTAACTATTCTATGATTCTGTGATTCTAATATCCAAATTTACTATATATCATTTGCCAGATACCTGTTTCTGGTTTCTCTGATATCCAGAAATCTAGCTTTACCTTGTTCCTGAGACCATAGTATTTCAATGACCAGTAGCTGATCATTGGTGAGTTGCCTGTAGCCGTGGGCCTTTGACACTCTTACACCCACAGCTGCAAGGCCTTTTCTATCATCCAACGCCTATAACTCTTCTGTACAGCATTTTTCTTCCCTTGCTACAGACAACCCTGTTGTTATTATTAGCTCTTGATGTAGAGATATATAACTGTGGGATTTATACTACACAACTGTAGGCAGCTAAGCAAAAGCTAAATCAAATTAGATAATACTAAGCTGATAGTTAACAATTTCTGTTTCAGAAAAATGAACTGAAAGAAAGCACCAGGTGGGTGACATAAGCCAAGAGAAAGCCTGACAAATCCAAAGGTCTGCATTTTTAGCTTAGCACAAAGCCTGTGACCTGTTGCAAGTATGACAAAACCATATTCACTGCTTGAAAACCATTTGCATAGTTTTCTTTCTACAGCTTAACAGGAACCACCAGCCCCTTTAAATCTCGATACAAGATTTGGACTTCCTAGTTTCCTAAGCTAGAAATGAGACTAAAATTCAGTCTGTGACTGCCAGCCCTTGAGTAAGAAATACAGTTACAGGAAGAAAATATTTTTTTCTCTCCCTTTCACAGAAGAATTTGTAATGAATCAATCTTGCTTTGGGTTTCTCTTAATCTGTCAAGGAAGCAAATGACAGAAGGATAGATACAGGTAGAAACTGTTAAGTCACTTGTGTATTCAGGTCTTTATTACACAGTTTGATCCAGTTTGGACTAGAATCCAGGCCTCCTGAGTACAAAGCTAAGAGCCCTATGAACCAGACCATACTGCCTACTATAAAGTACAGCAGATAGAAGTAGCGCAAATCACCTGCTCTCAGATCATCCTAAAGTGTCCATCTGGAGTCTGGCTCCAAGCGCAACCTGCAGTGCTCCAGACTCTGGCAGCACAATTAAGACAAAGAATCCACATCCAAGGAAGCCATGCCAGCACAAACAATGTTATAGTCAGGGACACATTCTCTATAACTGAGCCTTCACCATCTGTTTCGTCTTTTAAATGTAACAAAAATGAACATAATTCACAACTTAACCATGTCATCGGAAGTAAAATATAAGTGGTTTAACTGTAGGTCCTTTATTCAATACAACTGCTGTACTTTCCTTTACAAATGTTTCAAACACAACTCATGAAAACACTCTTTTTCCCTGATAGTTATGTAAGAAACCTAAAATCTCTTTTTAGTCCTTAATGGAAAATGTAAGGATGCGCTCATAACAGAACCTTTCCTCCTGCTGCCTGAGTGTCATGTGCTGCAATACAAGACATATTAGTCACTCTGCTTCTGTTTTCCAAGATGGTAACAGAAGTTAGTATTCAAAACACAGCACAGAGTATATCAAACTGGATGTCAGAACCCTTGGAGGTAAACATTAAAAGGACATGATCCTCTCTTAAGAAATCTCTGTTGCTGTGGTGTCTGTAAACCATTTTAAAAGCATTGATTCAGCAGCTGGTCTGTTGAAACAACATCTCAACATGTTCACCAACGTTGTTCCATGGCCTGCTTGTTGGTATTTACCTGTCTTACTGACAGGTTATGCACTATTTGTTCCACAGACCTTTCTGTGTTTTTGTGCCACACATCAAAACTGGCTCTGTTCCATGACTAGGTATCCAGGTAGAACTGCAATAAAAGAAAAACAGCAAATATTGGTCCAATCTTCCTAATTCAACAATAAAGTCTCCATCCCACTTATATAGTGTGAAGGATACATTACCCAAAGACACATGCACAAAGAACTCATCTTGAATTTACAGACTGCTCAAATAGCCTGTGCAGTGGTTGGTCTCTAAGCTAGAGATCAGGAGGCAGAGTTTTACACCAGCATCTGTGGCCTGGGACCCTAAATCAGGTGAAGTATTCCACTGGACATAACAACTGGAGGTCACATTTAACCCAGTTATGCACAGAGGATTAAGTTGTGAACATCTTTCACTGTGCGTTTCTTTTGCCATCACAGCTTCATTTTTGTAGGGGAATGTAGTTACTCAGAAAAAAAGGTCACAAAGAATAGAAAATGTGTGTTGCAGACGGTTGTGTACACAGACATTTTTATGGATGCAATAAAGACAAAATGAGGTGATTGCAGATATCATGCCAGAGTGGCAGATCTAACCTTTTTAAAGCGACAGTTAACATGTTCCTGTCAAACACAAAGCCATTATTTTGTATAATGTAATATTATGTGTACCTAACCCATACAACAATTTGCTTAACCTTCATTCTGTTAAATAATTAAGGTGATTATAATGGTGTCATTGCAGTCTTTTGTGAAGCAATAAGCCAGTTGTCAAGTGGATTAACTACAAAGCCAAAGGGAAGGAACAGGCTTGTATGAGTGCAATACCACATGAACTACTCAGCTGGAGTGTTTGAATAAGCATATGTATTTATTTCTTTCTTTGTTTAAAAGTGAGTAGTTATTTGTGTACTGAATACTAAATGAAGAAGGACAAGGGTGCACTGGTTTTGGCTGGGATGAAGATATAATTTCTCCACAGTACCTTGTTTGGGGGTAGCAGCTGTATGGTGCTCAGCTGCAGGCCAAAGTTAAACCGCAACAAGGAGCGACAGAGGAAGTTATTATGCTAGCATAGTATCATATCATTCAGGTGGAGAAAAGTTTCAACTACAAATCCCACTTTTATTTATCACAGTAGTGTGAATGCTGATGAAGTCAGTATTTTTCAAATTAAATATAAACTTAGAGTTGTGAGTGCTGACAGCTCTCCTAGATTTCATGATACTCTGAATCCTTAGACAACTTCACTTCAAACATTTGTTTTGGGACTGTCTTTTTTCTTTCCTGAAAGAATGTCTTTCCTGTCCTTGGAACCGGCTTGAGGCACTCTTGTGGCCTTCAGGTTATAGGAAGGGCAGCTATGATTCAGCATCTCCTTGAAATGCTACTTGTTTTTGAACAGCTGGCATGTTTCACTGTAGGAATGGTTACCTTTCAAGGAATGATGACCCAAGATTTTTAGGTACAATTTTGGTGTTTAGTTCACACCTGATTTATTTTTCTTGAGTTTCCAGTTACTTTGACAGCTTACAGACATTCTCAGATATAGTCATGTCTCACAATTTACTGAGGCTTACTTCATCATGCTTACACAACCTAAAAATTAAAAAATCATTTTTTCATTTCCAGACTATTTCTAGAACAATATTTTCATTTATTCATCTTTCATATATGAAATTACTTGTTGTTTTTCAGGTATCATTTATTAAATTGCCTATACTCTATATGAAGACCTCAAATGTCAGCTCTGAACTATATTATTTTTAGCATATCAAGCAGTGGTAGTAAAAGGCAAACAAATGCTGAAAGATTTTTTAGCAACCTTAATAAATCTGCAACTTTATTAACTAAAATAATGAGTTACGACAATGGTATTTTGTTCAGGTTTAGCCAAGCAGTCTGAATTGAGGAAAACACTGAGGGGATGAAGGCACGGACCCAGAGCATCTTCATGCAGTGAATCACTTTATTGCCTACTGCTCTAACTTTTTATACCATTCTAACAACAGTTATTTTTAGCCTATTGCTCTAGCTTTTATACCATTCTGTTTGTAGCCTATCATGTTTAGTTCCTGACTTATAGTTTGGTTTTTTTAACACTGCTCGCTTTCTCACAACCAGTCCCAGAATAGCCAGTCTCTTATCTTTATGCTGTTTCCTCCTCAGCCAGGTGTCTTGGTATCTTACGGTCTATCCTCCTCAGCCAGCTGGGTTGCTCTGCTTGATTGTACTTTGTTTCTTCTTTAACTCTTTCTTCTCCAGTCAAGCAGTTACTTCTCTTTGGCAATAATCCTATAGTTTCCATTGTCTCCCACAAACCACTATAAAGCCAGGTATTTCAAAGCCAACACTTTTAATTTTTCTGAATTTTCCTGCAGGCTGTGATGTTTACAACCAGACAAGGTCGATGGTAGCAAAGATGTGTATGTAAATGGCAATTTTCTTCAAACGTTTCAACAGGCAAATGCACTGGTAAAGAGGGTGACTGAAGCAAGAATTGAAAGTAAGATATCTGCATGGAAATTGAATTTCAAATGATTTGAAAATTTACCTGCTGCTATTTTCATGATCATGACTACATAAGTATGAATTTTACCTGCCCTTGTCTATCAACTGAGCCACAGTAAACCTCCTTAGTGTGCCCTAACAGTAAACTAACACAGTAGCTTAACCAGTCGAGGTTATAAAGATACACATACAGAAATGACACACAAAACTTCACCTAATTCTTTTAACTAAAAATGGAAAAGTGCTAACAGAGTGTACTGGTTTGGCTGGGATAGAGTTAATTTTTTATATAGTAGCTTATATGGTGTGATGTTTTGGATCTGGGACCATAAAAGCGTCAATAACACACCAATGTTTTAGCTATTTCTGAGCAGTGCTTACACCGCATCAAGGCCTTCTCCATGTGTTACTCTCCCCAGGCAGTGAGTAATCTGAGGGTGGGCAAAAATACGGGAGGGGAGACAGATGGGACAGCTGATCCCAACTGACCAAAGGGATATTCCACACTATATGACACTGTGTCCAGCAATAAAAGCTGGGAGAAGAAGGAAGACAGAGAACGTTTGGAGTGACATTATTTCTTTTCCCAGGTAACCATTACACATGATAGAGCTCTGCTTTCCTGCCTGCCTGTCAGTGGGAAGCAGCAAAGGAATTCCTTACTTTGCTTTGCTTCTGCTCACAGCTTTTGCTGTACCTATTAAACTGTCTCTATTTCAACCCACAGGTTTTCATGCTTTTATACTTCCAATTCTCCTCCACACCCCACCAGGGGTGAATGGCTCTGTGGGGATGAGCTGCCTACAAGGGTTAATCTGGACACAGAGACTCTGAGAAACGCACCTTATCACATTCTTGCATTTATTTCAGCTGGTATTTATGGAATTTTTAGACATACAAGCTGAAGATCCCACTCAAAACATCTCTAAACCTGAACTATAATGTTTTAAACAAAATCCTGGGTTATTACTGAAATGAAAGGTAGACAACAATGTTGAGAAACAAACCTGTGCTTGCTGCCCACTAAAGTAGTACTCAAAGATACAAATAACTCTCAAAGCTACAAGTTTTCCAGGGTATCCACACACCAACCTTCTCTCTGCTCAGAATTACCTGTGTTAGAAATTTTGGAATAACATCAGAAAAATATTCCCCCCTCTCCCTTTCCCCCGTGCCTGGAGGTGTTTTGTTTGTTTGTATTTGTGGGTTGCTTTGTTTTGGGTTTTGGTTTTTTCCTCCTCCCC
>NW_009928144.1:0-13015 GCF_000696875.1 Nestor notabilis | reverse complement strand
CGCTGCGGCACGCCCGCCCGCGGTGCCCGGCTGCCTGAACCGGGCAGGGCCGGGGAGACCCCTGATGGCTCTGGGATGGGCCCTGAGAGCTGCCGAGGGCAGCCCGCAAAGCACCACCCAGCACCGGGAAAAGCCTCGCTCAACGTTCCCGATCTCGCAGGCACGAGTCCGGTCACGAGCCAGGCTGGTCAGGCTGTGCCGGCGCCCGAAGATAAGCAGCGCGGGATGTGAGGTCAGAGTCCATTGCGTGCAGATATCGCTGCTAAGGAACGTCATCCTCCATCGCACAGTGACATCACAATGGGCTATTCGCCCCCATGGTGCTGCACACGCATCTGGGCCTGCTGCAGAACCGCTTTCCATGCCCCTATGGAAAAGGGGCAAAAAAAGTAGGCCCCTGTCCACTTTATTCTCCCCTATGTCTTCTGCTCACCAAAGACGTTTCACAGTCACAAAGGCCTCGGCTGTACCCTCAGCCCCCTCAAATGCCCTTGTACTTCACTGCCTCCAATCCAACCTCTAATCAAAATAAATAACTCAGCCCTAAACTGGTCCCAACTTGGCTGCATCTGGTCCCAGATCTGGTATGTCAGACAACATTATTTAGGCAATGTCATCCTTAAATAATATATATACTGTTCAACTGGTGCTCTTCCTGCAAGGGTCCACTTCCCATTGTGTCTGTAGTACTCCCCTCCAGTTTACCTGTGCGTTTTGACCATTTCTCTGGCAACTCCACCAGTTATGAAATCTAGCCATTCCTCACATTGGTGTATGAAACTTTTACTGGCTTCTTGTACCACCTTATGAAACAATTTCTGTTAGGCAATGGACCAGTCTATAGCCTAGTTATTTGTCTGCAGCCATAAGCACATATTTCTATGAAGAAGAATCTCTGTTTTGCTTTGCATGTATGTCTGTGTTGCAGAAGTAATCCTGACCCAAAAGTCATTGTTTCCCAGACATCAAACTAAGGATAAACCTGTTCAAAGTTAAATTTTAGACAAGGTAGAATTTTTGCATGCTGGAATCTCTCTTCATGTGGAAGTGCTCATTCTTAACAGACTATTTTTTCACACAAAGCATTTAGAAATTAAGCTTATTTTGCAAATACAAAGTGGTTCTGTGATTATCTGTATATATTCTGCACTCTCACCATTTAAAAAAAAAAGTGAATTTATTAAAGCCTATGAAATTGCGTTGAGCTTATAATGATGTATCAAAGGAAATTTAGCCTTGATAACAATATTAGTTCTTTTCCCCCTATGAGTTAGAATGAAAACTGGGTAGAATTTTGCACCCTTTCCTGTACAGATCAACTACACTCTTACTTACATGGATGTTTGGACACTTTGAGTGCTTAATAATTTGCTTTGAATACTTAATGTTGGAATGTGGATACAGTTAATAGCAACATATTAGTGCATTGTTAAGGCATGTTCCAATGTCATTTTCACTTTCCCAAGGAAAGTAATAGGTGTAATAGGTGTGTAAAAGAAATTGTCTTGTGATTATTTTATAAGAGTGACATACAAAAAAATATTGGCTTCTCTGCACATCTTCCAGGCTACATTACACAGCTATCAAATTTTTTAGGGTAAGATTTATTTAGTACTCATGTGAATATTACTACCAAAAAAAGATACTTGGTTTTTGAATTTATTAACACTGTATCTATTTTTCCACGGCTTTAGGTTACTTTTCCTTCATGTTCATTTGAATCAGATATTCTACTTTTAACAGGGACACTCCACATTACCCTTACGAACTTCTTGTGACACTTCTATTTTTATCCAGTGTTTTCTGCATCCTCACTCTGAGGCAGAATTCCTCATTTGGACCTCTGAGAAAACTTTCTTAGAAGATTCACTCAAAGTATTTCAGATAACAGAAACTGTCTCTGTTTTAACTGACTTAGGTAAATAGGTCAAGTTGAGATGATCTGGAAAACACTAAAGAATGAAAAGCATTATTATTCATTTATTTTGGTAGATAAGTAATTAACTATTTTGTCTTACAATGAAAGGATAGATGAGTTTAGGTTAAGTCTAGGACATCAAAGATCAAGATTTTAGTACTGTCTCTGGTACAGCAATCCAGTTTTTAATCTTTTAATTTCTACATCTCAGTTCCCATCTGTTTACCTCCAGAAAAGTGAAGAATGAGGGTATGATTGCATGAGACCCTGTTACTATGGTAATGAGTGACACAAAAAAGCCTATTAATAAATATTTGAAAAATCTGCAGCCACCTCCTTACCATCTTCTCAATAAATCCTACTCCTCCAACTCCATATTATCTTGCATTAATATTTTAAGGAAAGGTATGCACATTTCAAATGTTGGGAGTTATATAAAGCAATTACGTCATCCATATAAACTAGTTCATGGGACAAAAATAAAGTATTTGTGCATTTTATAGAATATTACACACGTCTTAGCTATAAACACAGCAATATCTAAGTATAGCAATTCTCCATATACATATTTTTTCAGGAAGATGAAGAAATCCTTAACTAGTAAGGATCAATGATTTTTTATTTCTAAAATCTAACCCCATTTTTTTTTAACTGTTGTGCATTCAAAAGGATTATTCAAGCTAAATATTTGGATAAGGCATATAATGAAGAAAAAGAATATAGAATCATATGAGATACAAAATCTCTATTTTTCTTAGGCTGCTTCACATAGCTCTGTGCATTGAGGTTTGGATTGGATAAACAGTGATGAAACATCCATAAGTCATTTCCAGTCTTTATCTGGTAACAGTGGCCACTGATTGCAGTAAACCATGTCTGAAGTAATGGCATGTGTTTGACATTAGTGAACAGCTATCATTAGTGCTAATTTTTTTCAGTGGATTTGTAGAACTCTGGCTATGTCACACTAACATCTCTGAGTCTTTAAATTAGACCTGTACTTTAGAGATTAATACAAAACAAAGACTACTGTATGTTTAAATAAAGACACTGGCTACATGATGTAGGTTGTTATTGGCATACATCTAACCATTCAGGCAATGAGAAGTAAGGTTAAAGCCATCTCAGGTGACATTGCGAAGAGCACAGTGGATATTCATAGCACCTCAGCTCAGCTTTTCAAACTGTAACAGCTTAAAAATACCCAATTTATCTCAAAAGAGTCTGGTACTATAGTTATATCTTAATGTCAGAGCAATATAATCAGACCTAGTTGAATATCATTATTGTTAAAGAAGATTCACTTTTCCCAGTTACATGGAACTGAAAATACATTTACAATTCAGAATTACTAATGTTCTAAAAAACAGTGTTTACTAAAAATTTTATAATTGCAAGTAATAACATGAGCTGGTTTGATTACTGAAGAAAGCCAACAAATACTTTAAATTGCCACTGGATCCTGTAGTCTTAGTAAGTGATTAAATATATATATATTAAAGATTTTTATTTTGTTTCAATGATAGACGTTTTTCTATCATGTCTTTCCTATTATGTCCATACCAGTAAAAGCTAGTGATAAAATTAAAACTGCATTTACAACCTTTTTTTTGTTTGTTTTAAGTCTAGGCTTCTCATTTGAAGATCTGCAGTTATCTTAGTGACTATGGACAACAAAATCTGAATGTGTTTAGATCAGTAGTCAGCACATTTTTTTACTTTATAATGAAAAAAATGAGGTAATAAGTGTTTACAGCTCAAAATTCCCACATGAGGAAGGAAAAGAAATCACCAAATCCTTGTTTCTCATACAAGATTTCTGAACAAACATTAAATGCTTCGATTAGAGACCAAGTTTCCTTTCATTTCAGTGAAGCCTGATACCATCTCATGTCATATCTGAAATCTTTCGAGGAGTTCCTCTTCATTAACATCAGTTCATGGTCTTTTCTAGGACACTTGTGCTTTTGTCATCAGGCAGTCTCTCGGATAACATCATTAAAAATCATAGGCAGCCTGAAAACCTAGAGTTCACTTCCACAACTAGTTGATCACTAGCAGACAGAAACACAGAACTTTCCCGATAAAAAATTAAAATATTCAAATATATTTTACAATTTTATCTTCTTGCTTTTCTGAAGTTTATTTATCCAGCCACCACCTAGAGGTAGATGTGTCAGGGATCTAGACTCAAAAGCTTCTCTTTCCACAAGAAAACAAACTCACACATTCACACTAAGAATTTCTCTGCCAGGCTCATACAGAAATACCGTTTTATGTAGCTTTGGTTGTTTTTACCTCTTAACAGTTACACCTCTTATTTTACATTTTATTAATACAGCAATGATTCCTTATGCTTGTAATAACCTGAAGAAAGGCAAATCTTGGTATCTATGGCTAGACTCACATACCTTCATAGGCAACATAAAAGTCTTCTTTAAGTATGAGGATTCTGTTGAGGACTGAAAAGGTGAAAAATAACATACAATTCAGTGATGGGTACACAATCAAAATCACAAAAACTTTATGGGTTGAGGTAGAACTCTTTCCATGGTTTTTTTTCCCAAGCTTATTGGCAGTGAGGGAGAATCTCATACTTGACTTTAGTTTCTCACATACATTTTTTCCACAAGCATACTTCCTCCAGATCTTAATGCCAGAAAAAACTGTGGCCATGTACTAGTACTGAACTGCTCAGGTATTCTTAGTAGCACAAAGTAGGAAAAAAATAATTAATTTGGATCAGCAGATCGGTGAGCATAAATCCCACTAAAAAGAAGTAGTAAAAATCCATACAGAGTAATCACATGGATTCCTAAAGAAGTGAAGTAAAAGGAAGACATGAGAAAATAACTGGTGCCTTCTATGGACATTTCATACCTAACTAATGTTTATAACACCCCTGAAACTGGCCCCTTAATATTACTTTTACATAGGAAAAATATATTTGTCTGACTATTTCTCAAATAGCAGAGAGATGCAAGTGGATACAAAGTTGGAAACCATTAGAAGTTAACTTAGTAAGACTGAAATCTTCCATATGACTGCCAGGAGAAGAGCAATAAGAAGAATGTGATGGTTTTGTACAAAACACAAATAATAACATTATATACATGTTTCTCACCATAACTGTATGGTTATAATGATAACAAGAGTTCAGGCTGAGGAAAGGAAATGAACCAACAAATCTCTCCATGAGAATAAAAGACAACACTATTCACTATAAAGACTGCAAGTTGCTCTGCAGAGAAAAAATTACAGTGGAAAATGCTGATACAATATATTTTCCTACTTTAGTTAGGAAATAACAGAAAAATCAATGACAAAAGGCCACAACCTAAAAAACCTTCATATATGTTTAGGAATTGTCCATAATAGATCTTAAACTAATGGGTAAAAGAGACGCATCAAAATGAAATTATAACTGAAAAATTGCCTTGGAGAGGGTGACTTTCTGCTGAGGCCTTGTAAGTGTCCTAGTTTGGACTAGTTAGCATTTTTAACTGTTACAAAGAAACAAATTAAATTTGTCAGTGGTAACGTTTGCAAAGCAGAAAGAGGAAAAGCACTAAGCTGAGAGAAATAAAGAGGAATAAAGTTATACAGCTTGGCTTTCTGCCTTTGAAAACCCCCAACCCACGCAGTCAGTTGTCATGGTTTAAGCCCAGCCAGTAACTCAGAACCACGCAGCTGCTCGCTCACTCCCCCTCTTTTTTCCCCCCCTCCTCCTGCACTCCTGGAGGGATGAGGAGGAGAATCAAAATAAGAACAGTCCAGTAACTAAGGTATGATACAAAACTACTACTGATACCACCAATTATAATAATGGTAAGGGAAATAACAAGGGGAAAGAATATAAAAGGCAAAAAGGAAAAGAAAGCAATAAACACAAGTGATGCATGATACAATTGCTCACCATCTGCTGACCGATACCCAGCCCAACCCAAGCAGTGACCTGGACCTTCCGGGTGACTCCCCCCAGTTTCTATACTGGGCATGACGTGCTGTGGTATGGAATACCCCTTTGGCCAGTTTGGGTCAGGTGTCCTGTCTCTGCTCCCTCCCAGCCTCTAGTGCCTCTCCTCCCTGGCAGAGCATGAGACTAAAAGTCCTTGATCAAAGTAAACATTATTTAGCAACAACTAAAAACATCAGTGTGTTATCAGCATTGTTCTCAGACTAAAGCCAAAACACAGCACTGCACCAGCTATTGGGAAGGAGAAAAATAAGTGCTACAGCTGAACCCAGGACATCAGTCTGTAGCTATTTCCACTTGCAAATACACCTTAGGTGTGTATTCATTTATGTGCACAGCAAAATATCCAGTGGTTATCTTCAGCACAGGATCACATTAACCTGATAATTAAACCTGTAGGAATTGCTTTTCAAAAATGGTAAACCTCCATCTAAACTTCATATTGTGAAGTTCTAATTTCCACCTCTTTTTCAGCATATTTGGAAATAAGACCCTTGGTTCAAAAAGGTATTCTGCTGTGCAGTTTAATGTTTTTGTTCTGATACTAAAAAGGGTACATGAAATACACTAGTATTTTAATTACATTCAAACTGAATACTCTATAAAATCTTTGTTGTAGAATAGCCACTAAAGAAAAAATGAAAAGGCAATCAATGGGCTGATCACAAAATCCTTGCAAACTTCATTTGCATTTATCAGAGAATTAGGTCTTTTTTATTAGGTCACAGAACAAATTCACTCATGTCGATAACTTGACTCATACAGACCTATTGATTTTAAAGTAAAACCACTAGCATATATTACCTGGAAATGTGAATACTCACTTCTATATAAGGTCTATAATACTAGATATTCACTGTTCACCACATTAACAAAATTAACCTTTTGGCTATTTATTTCTTCTAGTCACCTCTTCTCTACTTTCTTAATAACAACAGATACAGAGTTTATGACAACACAGACCATGGTTTGGTAGGACACTGTAGAAGAGTCCTGGGTCATTACTAAACATTCACATTTCCTAGAGCACCACTTCCTTAACTTTAATTTCTAACTACAGCTGAGTGGCTGCAGTAAAGAGAATTATTCACACCTGTAGCTTGTAATTGCAGCTGATTCTTACCTCCCTATCCAGGAAAATACAACTGCTTTGATCTCAAATCAAAATAAAGGGAAGGGAGAGTCATTTTGAGAGTAGGTATAGAATAAAAAAGAAAATCAGTTTCACAGAGAAGTTAAAAATTTTTTTGCAAATATAGTATGAAAGGCAGCAGAAACCTCAGGCACTCTGACTCTCAATCTGAGATTCGCCAGTTTTTTTAGACTATTTTCTTAAGGTTATACCTGAACCTAAATCAGTTGGAAAATCAAAACCATCAGGATAGTTTGGGGAATATTATCAACAATTCTGTAACAGTGTTTTTTGCCTAAAAGCTCTGGCCATCCTCTAATGAGAGTAATGAGAGGAGAAGGAAGCAATCATATCATGCCTGTTGCACACAGTTCCTTCCCAGGACTAATCCAAGAAGCAATGCTTATAAACTGCTGTTGCTAGGCAGTCTCAGAGCAGGGAATATGTATTTCTGCTACACTTGAACAGAAGTGTATTTATGTGGAACTGATTTTAGTTAATGTTCACCTCAGATATGAGACCCTGTGGTCAGTCTCCAATAAGGCAATGCCATTAAGATTCTGCAAGAATGAAGTTAGTAAAGTCAGCATATACGCAAAGATTATGAAGCCTGAGGAAACCTGCAGCTGTTGGGTTGTTTGGGTTTTTTTCTGTGTCATTCTGTTGACTTTCTATTTTATTTCAATCTATTATTTCAGCAATGAAAACTTTGGGCATATGATTACTTATGATGTTGTTTATGTTTTTAAGATTTTCCCATCAAGGTATGCTGAGATATGGCTCAGAGCTGAGTGGCTCTTTCATTTAGCTAATTTTTTGGTGATTAAGTGGATTCTTGTCTTAAAGCAATAAATACACCTTACCCATCCAAACAAATGTCTCCTGATTGCCACCTGTACTCCTGCCACTCTTTACTCTCAGTTTACCATTAACTAAGTTTCTAATGTTCTTCTAATGTGACAGTAGTTAATACATACAACAGATTTTTCAGCCTTAAAAAGCCCTGAAGATGTGAATATTTCTTCATAATTTCATTGTGTGTGATAGTATTATTACAGATTTAAGCAGGAGGTTTTTAAAAGCATGTCTGCTTAACAGGCATTCTTTCTGACAGAAGAAAGAGTGCTGCAGCATGCACGTTTTGGAGGATTTGGGAGTAACACAATAAACAGTATGCAGCGTTAATTTCTCATGACCTCTTGCCTTTAAAAATGAGCACCTGAAGACAATTTGCCATTTTACAGACTGCTGAAGTAAAGAGTAGAGGACAGATATCTTACCAGCAGAGTAACTCAAATAAATCAGTGAGCCCTGCAGAACATTAACTGTCCTGAAAACAAACCATATTCAAACATTTGTTGTATATTCACATTCTCCAGAATATTTCTTTTTTTGTGTTTCAGAAGAATAGCCAGACAGTTACTGTACACAGACTTGAAGAGAAATCACCTCAAAGGCATATACTAAATACTAAAAGTCCCAGACTACTTTATGGGAGGGATGAAAAATAGGAGTTTTGACTTTATGCCATCAAAACTACCCTCCTAGTGTACTCTCAAAAGCCATCCTACAGAGCCACAAATGCCACGAAGAATGGTTCACCAGCAAGAATACACTAACTGCAGATAGCCCACATCACCACACACATTCTTTCCAGGATAGCAGAAAGACTGAAAATGGTTTGGAATTTGAAAGATTATTACATTAAAAAGTACTAAGTGAACCAAATTACATAGAAAAAGCCCCCTATCTTCTTTAATTCCTCTGATGTCAAGGAATTTCACACAACTCTTCCAAGCCAGTAGACAAAACCAAAGAGGCCTCTGCTCAGCATGGTGATAACACACCTCTCTTGAAGTGTTGTGGAACACCAGGGAGGAATAAAAGAAGATATGGTCAGCTCAACAAAGAAAGAGTCAGATTAGCTGCACAAAACTCCAAGTTATTTTCTTTGATGACTTTTTTTCAGTGTATTTGTTTTAGTGGTTTCCTTCTAAAAGTAACCCCATCTTGCTTCTGTTAAGGTGTCACAAACACTAGCGTTGAATCTAGTAGAACAGAATTTCAGGCATTAGTCTATAAACAGACTTTCTAAGACAATTTTAAGTGGTAGATGTTGTGGATGCTCCATCCCTGGAAGTGTCAACACCAGGCTGAATGGGGCTTTAAGAAACCTAGTCTGGTGGAAGGTTTCCCTGTCTATAGCAGGGGGGTGGAACTAGATGATCTTTAGGGGATCCTTCCAACCCAAACTCTTCTGTGATTCTGTGATTCTATCTTAGTTCTTCTACTGATAGCAACCAATGTTTCCTCATCTTTTCACTACTTAACACCAAGTTTTCCTAGTCCAGATCCTGAATTGTTTTATCTGGAACATGATGCATGGAACATAATTATGTCATTGTTCAGATTTCACTCAAACGGGTAAAATATATTCAGGTTCTTACTTTTACAGCTATTGTAACCTGGCTACAAATCTGTCAGACAAGTTTATACATAGCATCTCATCAGTGTCACATTTTAAGATGGTTTAATATAATAAGTTCCATGTTTTGACTGTTGCTATCAGCAAGCTGAAACTACATGAAGTAAATGGATTTTTTCTTTTCATTTAAATTTCCACTGACAGCATGAGGGCATAACCCTGAAATGCAAGCAATAGTAAAATTTCCATTGTTATTATTCACCTTCCTTCAAGTAACCTGGTTTTTGTGCATTTTTGATATTGATGGCTTTAGCCCTTTGCCTATCTGTACTTTAAAATAATAGAACATTGGTGAGCTCAGCAACAGGCCATCACTGTTACTATAGCACAAAAGTATTACCCAGAGTCACAAAGAAAATCTATGGAAAACTGAAGAAGTGAGCATATCTCCAGAATTTCAGTAGGAAAAAATCTTTCTGTCTGCTTGCTGGTGGATCCAGGTACAGTAATCACGAGTATAATATTTTGTAGCTGTAGAGATTCAAATACCTGCTGTCAGACTGAAAGCTTTATTTATTTTTGCTTTCTCAGTAAACAGATTTTAAAAAGCATTTAAATAGCCAAAGATAATATGCCAAAGAGACGGTTAGCTACAAAATGAAATGTAATGTATGCCATTAAAAGTAACCATGGTGGATACATTAAGGTGGCAAAAATACTCACTGATTTTTCTCATTGCTAAAGCAAGAGAAAGAAAAAGAACAGCAGCCAAAAGAAGCAGCCAAAGAGCGAGCCAGTAAGGATTTGAAAGTATAGGCTTATATATTAGGTCAGCAAGAAAGTTTGTGATGCCACCAGCTGATATTTCAGATCATGTCTGGACCATCTGCTGCTATAGCATGTGCTGGTTCTGATATTATGATAGGATATTGAGCATGTAATCCAGCAAGCTGCAACTAGCTATCTCTCAGTTGGAGTGAAAAGTAGCTCCTTAGTCAAATGGGTTTTGTCTAGAGGGGTGATGTCAACATGAGCCGGCCAAAATCTGTTAAAGGCATCCACATGCTTTTATTCCAACAGTAAAATGAACCTATTTCTCTAGTGAACACAAATACTTTAATTATTTTATCCCATATTGGTAAGTATTTCAGCAATATATTATTTCTTCATATATCTTTTTTTAGGGAGGGGGAAAAAAACAAAAAATAACTCTCATATTTTGGTCTATTTATTTTCATTTATCTCCTGAGATAAAAGGAGGAAAAGGTACAAGCTATTCTCAGCATGTTTAGACATAATTCCATTTTCCAATGCACATTCCAATTTTTCTAAGTTTACTAAGTAAAAATTTGACAATGACATGAGCCAAGCTGAGCAGGTGTAAGAAGACTGACATGGTGCCAGGAGAAAGCTGGGAGAATGGATCCCAGAGCAATGAAACAACCTGAGTTTTAGTTCCTTCAAGAACTGATTTGGTCCTAAATGTGATCTGGTCTGATGCCCAAAACACTTTTGTATAATAATAAAACTCAAGAAATTATTGCAAAAGTAAACATTGAAAGCAATATTAAGAATAATATCTTACCCATCTAGCCCAGCAGAACTTCGCAGGCAAACAACTATCTTATCAGCATCTATCATCTCACAAAGTTTTAAAAAAGTGTATCAAAATTTAAGGTTTAATAAGATTTGTGCAGGACCAAACATCGCATGAACAAAGCTTTACAGAAGTATTCAATCAATCAAAGCTAAGGAAAGTACAGGGGAGATTTTAGAGTTAGGTATGAGTAGCACTAGTACAACCTGAAACAGTGTCCACAGATGGCAGGCCTTCATTGTGAAACCAACCCTGGTGCACAACATATACTGCTACTCTCATACTACTCTCAAACAAACATTTGAGAGCCAAAGATGGTCCAGCTGCAAAGAGAGAGAAATTTCTCTACAGCCAGTGCCTTGGGGTGGCTGATTTCCTCTGTGGCTTTAGTGGATTGATCCTTTTCTCAAGAAAAGCAGAACTAATTCTGATCTCTGGCCCCACAGAGGGGAATGTCCTCATTTGTGGTCAAGCACTGCAAAGTGCTGACGGGTATAATGGACAGACATATATTGATTAAAAACCAGCTAACTAATTAAAACAACTCTCTAAAACTGAATGGACTAATAACTTACTACAAGATGAGCAGATCTTATGTCTGTGCTACCATTACAGAAAGCAGAGCAGTATGAGATATTGCTGTTAGCCAGCAGCTACACAGAGCATTTCCAAATCAGCACCAGCACTCTTCTAATACTGCAGTTTTAGTGATGTTCTGGACTTGCAGCTCCCAGCTTCCATTCATAACTGGCAAAATTACAACAACGTAACTTTTTAAAGCCAGTAATATGCCTGACCTAGACATATTCCAGGAAGACTGATCACAAATTGTAAACTTATTTCTTCAGCTTCTACTATTCATGGTGCTGTGGTTAGGCTAAGCTACCTAACACATTGGCAGGAGCTCCCTTTGCCATAAGTATAGAAAAAAACAGAAAAACATTAATTCAGAATGAGCGTTTATTTCCCAGAAGATGAGAATTTAGCTGCTGTATGCTTACCATGCCCCGCGTTACTTTAAGGAATACTAGTTCCACAGATGTTGGAGGTAAAAACGTTGAAACATCTGACATGAAAAGGTGAGGGCAGTGACATAGTTCTGTGCAAATCAAAGAGAGTTACAAGTTTGTTTTCCTACACTGCAAGGTCATCTCACCTGCTTAGCACAGAGGGAAGTTTCAGCTGAAAGACATACAAACAAACAAACAAAAAAGTGATATATTTCACAGTCAAGTAAAGCCTAGGAGCAGAAAACAAGTTGTAGGAAAATTCTGTGAAATCTGATTTACAGTGTTTTAACAGAAGTCAAAAAAAGTTGAAATCTGGAAGAAAAAAAAAGGAATATAATGGACTTCAACTGTATAGCAAAAAATGTCAAAGGAGAGAAGTTCTAGAATTTCTGAATATATACAAAATCTGAAAAGAAGAAAGGGATAGGTTTTAATTCATGTCTGCTGTGCATCAGAAGAATACAGACAAAAAAAGACAAAAGGAGGCAGAGGTATTTTGCTACTGAAATAATCACTTTTTGTTTCTTTACTATGCAACACTAGACCGTCCTCCAAATTAAAGTGAACCTCTGAAATTGCTTACTTCATTCATAGTATCACAACCTGTTTCCTAGGTCTCTCATAGAGGAAAGATGAATCTACAGATTCTTGATGAAAGATTAATATTTCTCATTTTTATGGAAAATGTTTGTGCAGACACCTAGAAGAAAAACAAATTAGTTTACCTTCTTTCCCAGCCAGACTTGGTATCATCTAAGAACTAAACTTAACATGAGTTAGGCTTTTCAAACAGCAAGACAAAATCTGTACCATATTTAGCAACTAGAAGCACTTAGCAGATCTCAACACAGTTTCCTACTTAGAACAGCTCTTTGCTTCCTATTTTTCTAAAAAAACTTTCTTCTTCATTTTTCATAATGAATAGTGAAAGCTTTCTGTCGTGGTTTAAGCCCAGCC
>NW_009928143.1:0-38989 GCF_000696875.1 Nestor notabilis | reverse complement strand
ATTAAATTATTTATATTTCTGTTATTTATCTTAAAATTTTTAGTAACTGATAGCAACTGGCAAAGAATTTCTAATTGCATCCAAAAGATAGCAGTAAAGATGTTTGGCTGTTGCATGATATTTTATACCAGGCACTGCATTTTCTGAAGTGCTGGGAAGAAGACTTTGTGATGGGTATCCTATCAGGTCTCAGGAGATGAAGCACCTTTTCAAAATCCAGGATCTATCCTTCAGCCACTCTGTTCTCCAGCAGTAGTCTGACTGATCTGTGATATCTGATGGCAAGAAAAAAGAAGCCCTGGTGGCAGAGGTGTGACAATCCATGTCTTGGAAGTGTTTCTCAGTCTGCTTCCCCAAAGCAGGGCTGAGGAGCACTGGGAGAGTACACGACAGAGCTGGCAAAGAGCTTGCTTACACTCACACAAGTTCTTCAGAATTAATTTATTTACAACTTTTGCACTGATAGGCTTCTCAGTTTTCACTTATCCTAGTAGATTAAGATGTAGGTTTAAGCAAATGCTTTCTTCTGGAACAGATGCTGGGAAGATAAACTCACAGTATGAGTACTGGTAGGCATTCCCTGCACAGCACAAGGTGCTTCATTTTTCCTTACCCAAAGACTACAGGTCCACATACTTCATTAGATCTGAATGGTACTGCCTTACAGACTTTAAACTTCTTGGAAACACTGGTGTTGATACACCTTACCAGCTTCATTTTCTTCCTGTATTTGCAGCTGATTAAACTTTTAAAGACTTTTCTTCAAACTAAATGTACTAAATGCAAAGGCAACCTGTGTAACTGATGTAACTGCTATTTTTTGTTGCACTGTGAAGAAATTTATACTGTAAGTGTTGTCAATATTAAAAGCACACATAAGATTGTCTCTATTGGAGAGAAATCAGATGCAAAAATATTAATGGTGGTCTAAGTACCACAGGGCTAAACATCAAAATGTGTAAGACTAGATAGGCATTCAGAAACTGATGCATTGTCTTGTCTTTTTTTTTCCCCAGAAATACAACTTAAAAGAAAAAGAAGTCTTAATGAATGCAAAGTAATGAGTGTCCCACCAGAATTTCTTGAAAAACTTTTGTATAGAATAATCAGATTGCTTTTATCTATTTGAAGAAAGTAAAATTCCCCCAATTTGAGTAGAAGCTTAGGGGGTTTTTTAGTCAGTATTAGAATTTCAAAACAAATTACCCAGAGCAGTTATCCCTGATGAATAACTCTTCAGCTTTTCCATTAACATGGACCAAAATCCAGAGCTAATAGACACCATTTCCCCAACTCATAGCTCTGGGCAGCAGTACTAAAATGTACTAATTTGAGCTAACTCTGTTACAGTATTTCAAGAAGAAAGTGGAGGGTTTTTTCCTCTCTTTGGCAGGTTATTTTAATGTGTCAATTCAAACTTTTGGCACTGACGCGCTTTTTTCCTCAGAAAAGCTGTTCCTATTCTCCACTGGGCTGTTAAATGTAGAAGCAATAGACTTCAGTCTCCATGAATAGTGATTTTTCCACTACTGTACTACTGTAATTTTCCACCATGCTCTTGACAGCCTTGTTGGCTCTGCCTTGCCAGAAGAAAGGGGCCTATTTATTTGTTTTGTCTTGATAACATTTTCATGAAGAAGGAGGAGGTGGCCTTCAGTACACACAGCTTGCTTCGGAGCAGAAAAGAGAGAAGCAGTAGCCACTGAAGTAGCTCACAGCTGTATATATCATGGGAAGAATAAATCTAATAACAGTAATAATAATAATAACAATGATGTGTGCCGTGACATTTTACAATGCAGGATGTTTTTCAGACCAACCTTGACTCTAAGCATCCCCATGTGACAATAAAAAATGCCCCTGAATGGTCCCTATCTGGAAGTGTCCTATGAAGATGAATAAGGACCCATATCTCTTTTCACAGACTGCTATCTTACTGCAACAAATTCCTCTATTTCAGTGTGTCTCTTTGTACAGTAATGTGCTGCTAAATGGCAGTCACATTTCATAAGCTGAACCCAGGACATAGTAATATATCAATATGAAGCAATTACTAGGAAAATGCACAATGCAGCAATCCTGTTCTCCATGTTTAAATGTCTCACTTCTCCTTAGTGCCTTAAACCAAGGACTGAACTGCAGTGGTACTTCAGGTAATCCCAGCTGGAGCAAGGCACTCAGGGAAGGTGAAGACTGGTCCTGAGCTGCACAGGATTCAGCCTCTGGGTCCAGCAGCATTTCCTGTGCAGTGTAAGTTGTGACAGCTATTGTGTCAGCTCAGGACATTGGGAAAGCAAAATATTTAGAAACAGGATGTCAGGTCAAACATCATAAATGTTTGGGAGGAGAGAGCCAACTGCTCTGCTTTCTCTGTTTAGCCAGGAATGAACCTGCCATTTGGGATTTTAAAGCCAGTTAATCATGGCTCCAATCAGTTTTGATCAGTAAGCAAATACCTAATTCCATTCCATCTTTTGTATTGCTTTTATAAAAACAGGAGGTAGATTTTTAATGAGATTTTGGTTTGTTGGATGTTTAGTTTCTAGAGCTATTTTCTTAGAGGTCCGTATGTGCTGACAAAGGTGAGCACAGTGAGACTCCCAGGCAGTGAACTGCAACATCAGTCCAGGGGAGGTGGTATCTCTCCTAATGGAGCAGAAGATCACTACTATTGTTTTCCCCAGACTTCCAGTCCTAGAGAAAGCTTCAAACAGCAGCCCTAAAGGAGAAGATCCCTCATCAGAAGGCATTGAGAGATATTACAGGAGAGACTGGACTGTTTTAGACTCAGATCTCTCAGCAAGGCAGTTTTTCATAGAATCAGAGAATCATAGAATGATTTGGGTTGGAAAAGACCTTAAGATCACCTAGTTCCAACCCCCTGTCACGAGCATGAGTTTTTGCTGAACTTTACATAACCAGGAGCTCACAGTTAGCTCTTGTGCAAGGAGATGGTTTTCATGTGTTTTCTCGCCGCTGCATATGCACAGGATTCAGAGCAGTTGGCACGATTATATGCTTACCATTCCTTTCCTGCAACACCAACAGTTTTTGCCATCTGTATGTGAGCTGCCTTAACTTTAAAACATTTGGCATTATAATTGTCTCTGGGAGCTGAAAAATGAGTGAAATGTTAGCCTTTGTAAACGAGCACTTTCCAGATCACTGTGCCATGAAACACTTATTTAAGTTAACTGGAAAAAGAGAACAGAAAGATTACCAGTTCAGAAGTTCAGGTGAACTTAAAAATGAAAGAGTAGATGAGTGAAAAACTGGTCATACAATTAGGCTGCAAATGTGTCATTACACTCTGTTGAACCAGTACTTCAGTCAGACGAAAGGCTCAAAATTGTGCAAAAATAGCCTCAGAGGAAATCCATTTCTGTTCCAGACTCAGTTTATACACATACTTAGTCTGATAAGAGTTTGACTGAGCAATTGGTGCAGGACATCATTGAGGGGGCAGCTGTCTCAGAGGTCCTTCAACAGCAAAATCCCACCTTGAAAATCAGCTGTCATTGGAAATAGCTGCATGGAGAGTCCAACAGATGATAGCTCCACAGAAACAGGCTTGCAATGTTAATGGAAGATGGATTTTGATTTGCATTTATAGTGCAGCAACACTGGCTTGAAGTCAGTCAGCTCCCTAATTCTTAAGACCTTGAAATAACCATGCAAAATTGTAGGGTAGTTAGTAAGACTGCTGGGAGAAGTAATACTGTCAGAACCTTAGAACAGGTTCATCTGTTCTTCCTTTCTCACTCTTTTTTTTCCCTGCATTAGAAAGACTTATGACAGAGGATGATACTCCTTTGCCTGCTAAGGGATCCTGCATATTGAAGCTGCTGCTCAATTATCTGTGACGCTTTTCAGAAATCCTCAGAGCTGCAGCAAAATTTATCATGGATTAGCTTACAACTAGGAAAATCATAGGTGGAAGTTTCATTCCTTTGTATATGGAAGAACAAATACATGGATATTTCTACATAAAATCATAGCAGTTTCTTTTCCGTGTTGTTAATTTGATGTAGGGGAGGGAATTAATGATTTTTCAACTTAGCCCTGTACCTACCACACTGTCTGCCTAATCTTTTGGCCTTGTTCATGTATTCAGCCTTACTACTTCAATGTTGAACCCCTTCTGTTTGCTGAGAATATGGACTAGGAGAGGAGAGAAGTGACATCAGTGAACATTTTCATTTGAAATCTCATTTCTACATTGTTGCAGTATTTGCAACACCATAACTTTAGAAAGAAAAACAAAGGCTTGGGGTTAAATTCCATGGCCTGTTTCAGTGTTTTTAAGTTACTGCAGATCAAAAACCTATGTAGCCACTATGAATTACATCGGCAATGATCAAAACCAGCTACTTCCTTCCCCAGAGTTTAAAGCAATGTCTGTAATGGCTTCACAGTTTTTTGGCTCAGGCTGAGCATGCTTAAAATGACAACTACACATCTAGTCATTCTACAGCGCTAGTCTAACTGCTCTCTTACACAGATCCCCCTGGGAATCCTGAGGTAACCTCAAGGGTGTACTCCTTTACCAAGAGAAAAAGAGCACCGTGCCAGCTCCTCAGCACCAAAAACATTTTACTTCCCTGTAGGTCCTACAGGACAAATTACCCATTGCTGTCAGCTGGGGCTTGGGGCAGATGAGGGTCTGGGTAGAGGCCTCGTTGGCTCAATAGCTTACAGCTGAGCAAGGCAGTGAGCAGGATCCTGCTTTGGGCTGTTTTGTTCCTTAAGGAAAAGAAAACACAGAAGCATGTTTTTTTATCGCACTCAGATGATGTATGATAGATGTGTGCCGTTGAGAGCTCTGCCAGGTAAGGGAATACCAATTTTATGTGACTTTTTTGAGTTAGCTTTGACAGTCCTTGCTGTATGCTATTATACTGTAAATGTTCCTGCTTCTTATGACGACTTGGCTTTACTGGTGCTCTAATTCCTACCTGTATTGCTTGCCAGCAAGTCAGTTCTCACTACCATTGCTAGTGAAGAGCATTTTAAGTGAGAGTCTGGTTCACAATGTGGTCAGACTGGTGGTTAAATTCTGGTTGCAGAAATCTAGCTGATGAAGGTGATGAGGAAGGAGAGAAAAACAGAGTTTGCAGCTGAGTGGTCTGAGCACAAGTAGTTTACTTGCTGCGTAAACTGAGAAATATGGATGTAGCTGAGAAAGACAGAATGACCGTGCTCTGCTTTTTTCTTTTATGGTTGCAACTTCTAAGCTGTTTTGCCAGTCTATTGTGTTTGCACCTGAAAGCTTAGGCTCCCTTGTGGGAGGCAGCTATATGGAAAAATAAATCTGAAATGTAATCCCAGAATATCCCCCTCTGCTAACACTGAAGGGTTCTTTCAGTAGGTGCAGAGAGCTCTCCTGCTGGGAAGGAGAGAAAATGATCTGCTCTAACATTTTTGTCCAACTGAGGGAAACGCTGTGGAAAAATAAAGCACCTCAGGAATAGGGGGAAAGTAGAGTGGCAAAAAATCCATATACTTAGATTCTGAGATGAAGAAAATAATGATATTCCCCAACACCCTAGCTGATACTAACACAGTGGTAGCTGATTAGAAGAGGAAGCATTTATGTTAATGGTCTTATTTTGTGATTCAATTTTCTTTCAACTTCAACCATCTGTTTTAAAATACATGTTTCTGTTAGGACGCTAATAAGTACACATGGTTTAATGCTGCATGCTAGTCACCAGTAGCTCTCTCTGATTTAAATGCAAATTGTGTTTTGCCTGAATCTGGTCTGCTAGGTCTTGTACCTCTTCGAATTACAGTTTCTGGGAAGTGCTGAAGAGAGAGAGGGAAATGTTTATGGAAACATGTGCTCATGTGTCTCTTCTGCTTTATTTGGAAATGGTCTGTGAAAATGCAGCTGAAACTCCTAATGTTTGGAATTGGTTTTTTTGGGCCAGGGGGTCCCATTTATAGCAGGCAAATGTCTGGTTTTCTTCATTAGCTGCCACATGGAAGTTTTCATGATTAAAGGTAGCACTGTTTGGGCATTTCCTTCAGTTGTAAGAGTAATTTATCTGGCTGTAACTAAATACAAGTCGTTCCAAAATGGGAAGTTAATTTGTTGGTGTAGTGTGAAGTTTCCTCCTGAACAAGGAAGAAAGTCAGTGATTTTTAGAGCAGTTTAACAAAGCTCTTATCAAAGGGGTGATGGTGAATGCTTTGCATTCAGGATTTGTGTGAAACTATTAATATCTAAATCCTCCAAGGGCTATAGCACAAAACTCATCTGACAGTAGAATTTTTCAGCCAGTTCACACCCTTTCCCTCCAACCAGAGGCACAGAAGTATGGCTTTTCTGCCCCTCAGTAAAAGAGCTTGTATGAATGTGTGTGTGTACAGCATTTATTTATGCAGCTGTTCAAAATGATGACATAGAATAGGCAGAGAAAAGGAGTGAATGTGGGGTCCTCAGCCTCCAAGTTTTTTTTGGTAGCCATGTGGATCACCCTTGCTTTCCTCCTAGAGTCCCTGAGAAGCAAAAAACACAGCTGAATGTTGAATCTGGCTGGTTCTAGGGGATCTGTATGACTCACCTTTGTTAAAATTAGCTAAGCTTAATCTGTAACTTGTTGCTCTGTAAACACAGAAGAAGTAGCCCAAAAGACCAATCAGGCACCAAGGTGGTAATTTTGTTTTCCATAAGACACACTTGAAAATTATTATCACTTACTGATATTTCTGAAGAACAGCTCACAAGATGAACTGTGGATGAGCGAGCTGCAGTACTTTGTCTCTCTCCCTTGGGCACGCCTTCGCCTCACTGCTGCTGAGCAATGTGTGAGAACATACAAACCCTAAATAGTAATCAGTGCTGTAGGTTGGACTCCCACTAGAAAATCTTTTTTTTTTCTTTTTTTCTTTTATTTTTTTTTCTTTTTTTTTAAAAAATAGCAGGCACTGGCCAGTGTAAAAATGGGAGTTAATGTTAACCTTGCCATTTAAGCTTTGTCTTAGTGACAGAGATAATCATGATTAGTTTAACTGGATATAACAAATATCAATAAATATATAGTTTTAATATTAATATCTTTATTGTAGTTGTTCTCATGTGGAGCCTTTCTTTCTCTGAAGCTGGCTGTTGAGATGATAGTTTTTTCATCTGAAATGACAGCTTGCAGTAGCCAGAAGAGTTATAACAGGTTTTGTGCTACTGAAAAATAGACGCATCTTCCCAAAATAGGGTTTATTTACCCTAAAAGAGTGACCATTAACCAAATTTTAATTTATTTGATTTCATAGATGGACAGTAATACTAAGTAGATGAAGAATCCCTCTGGATTTGCATTTTTATACCTTTTTAGTACCAAAAAAATAATCATCATAACTAAGTTCATTTCTAGTGTAGTATTAAAACTTAATCAGAAATGACTGTCATTAATTCTGAAAGTTATAAATCATATACAAGTTTTAAGTCTTAAAGAAACTTATTTGTGAAGAGGATTAGACTGGATCTTCTAATCCTCATTCCATCTGTTTTGACTAATATAATTAGAATGAGTATTTATAGTTTGTTGTGCTCACCATGGGCCTTATCCCAAGAGAAGCCAAGTGTCTGGACCCATGTGGAGCACCACTGACATCCTGCTTCAGTGTCACTCCTGCTTTCTCAGCAGCCTGCTTTGGCCAGAACTGTTTTGTCTCTCTTGTCCTGGCTTTGGCTATATGTAATCAGTGTTTCTTCCAAGCACATTACAATACCGGCATATTGGAGTTCTGCAGGTGTCTGTGCTTGAAAATGATGGTGTAGCTGCAGCAGATTTTCCAGGACATCAAGCCTGCAGAGGCATGCCTGTACTTAGATTTCTATGTTGTGTGTTCCGCTGGGCCTTATGTGCGTGCAAGTAATTGCATGGCTCAGGACGCATGTATTACATGAGGTAAGATACAAATGGCAGGTGCTTGGGTCTTGCTGTGGTTTATGCTAGTGGTCACAGGTAGGGAGGAGGGAATGCTCATGTGCACAAGAATGTGGGAATTTAACACCAGTACTGAGACATGCAGTTTAACTATAGCTAAAATTTGTCCACTTGAAGTGTCATCGCTCTGTGACACTTGATAATATATAATGTTAGTGAAATTGATAAGAATTCTGCTTTTGCATTTGGCATAGCCAGGGGTTTGCAAATCATCACTAATAATGCCTTTGTGAGGAGATACTTGAAATGGATGCTGGTGGGAAATAGAAGGCAACAGTATACTGGGGGGACCTAGTGCAAAAAGGACAGTGATGGTGTAAAATTGCTGCTGCTGCTTCTGCAATATATTCATGCAGTCAACAGGAGCACAGAAACAAGCTGAACGGTGTATTTCAAGTAACTCCATCCAAGCAGTTTTCATTTTACTGCTTTTTACAGTGCAACACTATGCCAATAAATGAGATTGATAGCAGGTCTCCTGGAACAAAGGCACCTCAGCAGTTGTTCAAGACAGCTTGCCAGTCTTCCTGGGGCTTACCAGGAGCAGGCTATGAGCCAGATGTGATTCCATTTGGTAGCAGCAGTATCCTCCAGACACTGGGGCCTTCTGACTAAGAAGACAGGGGCACGTGTAGTTCTTGAGTGGGGAATTTTGAGGAAGAGGATGGCAGGAAGAAATCTGCACTGAAGAATAGTTCACCTGTTACACCGTTATTTCTAGTCTGCTCTTGAGCTGTCCCTAAGAAGGTGGGAACCATTGCATGAGACAAGGTGGATGGCATTGCATGAGTAATTCTGGTAGTAGCCAACTACTCTTTCTTGGGAATAAACTCGAGGTAGTCCTAGGCTTGTTAAGTCTGAAGCAGTGCTCTTGTTGACCAAGGCAGGTCAAATGAGATGGGGCAGGCATATTCTCTGGGTTCAGGTGTCTCTGCTGCTATGTTTGACTGATGGCCCTGCTCAGACTACTTGTAATGACAAATAAGGATGGTCTTGGGAAGGTGGGAGGAAAACTAAATGGATGAAAAACACCCACTGAGTCCTGTGTTCATCAAACCATGTGTTTCTTAACTTTTAACAACCACCTGAAAGAAAATATTGAAACTTGCAATAACCCTCAAAAATCATGCACTTACTGCAGTATTACCAAACTCCTGAGACAGACCCCTCAAACAGCACTAAAATAATATACATCATGCTTTGTAGGTCTTGTTAAAAATTTATTATTTGTCTTCTGATTTTTGCGATGCCGGAGCTCCCCTGAGCCATACTTACAAGTTTTCCTTTGTAACTCACATCAGTAGGAAAACATCACTTAACTGTTAGAGTTGTGGGGTTTTTTTCAGCTCCAACAGCCAGACCTCAATGTAAACCCCATGATAAAAAGTTTCAACAAATTGATGAAAGCTGGTGGTGTTGGGGTTTGAATCAGTGATTAATGGGTCAGCACAATCCCAGGCACAGCTACAGGCTGGGTGGAGAAGTGATTCAGAGCAGCCCTGCAGAGAAGGACTTGGGGGTGGTGATTGATGAGAAACTCGACATGAGCAGGCAGTGTGAGCTTGCAGCCCAGAAAGCCAACCGTATCCTGGGCTGCATCAAAAGAAGCATGACCAGCAGGTCAAAGGAGGTGATCCTGCCCCTCTACTCTGCTCTTGTGAGACCTCACTTGGAGTATTGTGTCCAGTTCTGGTGTCCTCAACATAAAAAGGACATGGAGCTGTTGGAGCAAGTCCAGAGGAGGGCCACGGGGACGATAAGAGGACTGGAGCACCTCCCATATGAAGACAGGCTGAGAAAGTTGGGGCTGTTCAGCCTGGAAAAGAGAAGGCTGCCTGGAGACCTTATAGCAGCCTTCCAATATCTGAAGGGGGCCTGTAAGGACACTGGGGAGGGACTCTTCATTAGGGACTCCAGTGGTAGGACAAGGGGTAATGGGTTTAAACTTAAACAGGGGAAGTTTAGGTTAGATATAAGGAAGAAGTTCTTCACAGTGAGAGTGGTGAGGCACTGGAATAGGTTGCCCAAGGAAGTTGTGAATGCTCCAACCCTGGAGGAGTTTAAGGCCAGGCTGGACAAAGCCTTGGGCGACATAGTTTAGTGTGAGGTGTCCCTGCTCATGAGAGGGGGGTTGGAACTAGATGATCTTAAGGTCCTTTCCAACCCTAACTATTCTATGATTCTATGAAATACAAAGGTTAGTTCTTTCTTTTAGTAAAATAAGGGGCAAGGTTGCTGCCTGTGAACTTCAGTGAATAAACAGCTGTGTAACTTAGTGAGTGGTGTCAGGAAAAGCACAGGAGTAAAACTGGCCATAAGTAGTAAACCTGGGTTGCAAAATGCGGGAAAGTCCTAACTCGGACAAGTGAAGCTCTAGGATAAGCTCTTGCCATAGTAATTGAGCAGTGGTGGTCATCTTCTAGGAGGAGGATGACTTAGATCATGGAGGGAATTCCTCCATGAGCATTTCGAGAGCGTTCCTGGTCTTCCTAAAAAGATGAACCTCCACTGGGGCAGTTCCCCAGTGGTGCTTATTTGACAAGAGCAAAGCACTTCTAAAGCAAGTCCAATATGTTTTAACTTTAACTATCTCACTTCAACTCCACAGTATGAGGCTGTGAAACTTTGAGATGTAAACCAATAATGATTTGTGCAGTACTCCAACTCTGTATCTAATAAAAGACCTAATTACATATGTTAGATTGAGTCTTTTGTTAGTCCCTCCCAGAACATAATGGGATGCTGACCAGGCATGGTTTCAGGAGATGTAAAAAAGACCAAAGAAAAGTAATTTGAATTTATTTAATTCTAGCTTTTTGTGTGTTTGTTCAATTCTAATAATTTCTCCCTCTTCCATCTCCCCCGCACGCTTACCTCCCCTCCCCCCCTTTACTGGTCATATCAAATTATTTCCTTCGCTATAACTTGTGAGAGAAGAAGCAGGATTTGAGCCATGCCTTCTAAATGAAGACCTGTACAATCATTTCCTACAGATTACAGTGTAGTAAAATGCAATTAATATTTTGATGTGACTCAGTGACCTTTCCCAGTCTCCAGCATCAGGCTTGTTCTCACAAATGCACTGCTCTGGAAAGCCGATGTGTGTGCTGGGTGTACTAAAATTAAAAATATGAGCTGATTTCTCCCTCAACCCCACTGAACTATCACAAGTTATTGCTAAAATGGTGCAGGTCTGATTTCTCCCTCAACCCCACTGAACTATCACAAGTTATTGCTAAAAATGGTGCAGGTCTTCAGACCTTCAGGGTTGAGGTGTGCTGCCTGCTGGCATGCCAGCCTTCTGCAAGGACACTCTTGCACCTTTCTGCATTATGTCCTTCACTGAAGTCTACTCTCCTCTACACAGACACTACCACACTACTAACTCCTCACTCCCTCAAGTAGTTAGGTAGGGATGCGATTTGTAACTTCCTAGATACAGTATGAGTACACAGGTGTGATTTTTACGTGCTGTCTTGATTTTAAAGATGTGAGACTCACTTTAATTCAAGGCAAGTTAAGGTTAAAGCAAAAAAAAAAAATGTATTTATGGAATTCAAATAGCTCACAGAGGCTTTTGAAGATCAGGACAGAAAGGAAAAGAGACTGCATGCAGTCAAGATGTTACACAATGGAATCTTTAAAGGCTTCGCTTCCCACTGCCCAGGGAGAAGCAGACTTACCCAACACGCACTGCCAGGACTCCTACTGTGCTGAACATCCTTTGTCCTTGGGCAGCAGCCAAAGGAGGTCTGTTTAAATTGGGGGCAGGGGGTTGCCTGATTGTTTCTCACCCCCTTGGTTCATAGCTTGATGGGAGAAAGGGATGCAAGGATGTCCTTCAATCTCAGGCCTTCCTGCTCTCACAGATGTTATATTTCCCGACTTAGCCTCTGGAAACGCTGGCGATGCTGGGCATTGCCAGCCTTTACCATCTCCCATCCAGGCAACTAACAGAGTTTGTTCAGCTTGTCCCCTGTGCTTTCTGGTTTCATGGCCTCATGCGATAAATGATGGGACCTCTGGAGGTTTCTAGTCCAACTCTTGCTCCAGCAAGACCAACATCTAAGTCAGATCAGGTACTGGAGATTTTGTCTGGGGGGTATCTGCAAGGACAGAGATTTGACGTCCTCTCCAGACATCCTCTTCCAGTGCTTAGCCTCCTTCCTTAGGGGTCAAAGGGAAAGAAAGAAAAGGTAGTTGGAATTTGCTCCTACCCATGGCCATTGTTTTTTGTGCTTTCACTGCGCACCTCCAAGAATGATTTGTCTGTCTTCTGTCCAGCCCTCCATGCTAACAGTAGTGGCAGCCAGCCATCAGATCCTCTCTCAGCCTGCACTTCTGTAGACTAAGCGTGCTCAGCTACATTTGCGGCTCCGTGTGCATCGTGTGCTCCAGCTCCCAATCACCATGGTAGCTCTCCACTGAGCTCCCTCTGCTCTGTGCTGGGGGAAACAGCCAGTGTTCCAGGTGCAGCTTCGAGCTATGGGTAGAAGGTAAAAAGCACTTCCCTTGCCCTCTTGGCCAATTCTAACCTAAGCCTTCATTGCCACAAGGAGATACTGCTGACCTATCTACCTGCCTGCACTCTTCTGCAGACCTGGTGCCCAGCAAATCCTGTGCTGCATGCACAGCCAGCATGCTGCAGCTACCCAGCAGGACAGATTCTGTCTTCCCATTTATCATGTAATCTTCTTCCCCACATGCTGAATCCCATTTTGCATGAACCATGTTTTCATCAGTCACATACTATGTTGCTGTGTTGAAAAGATTAGTGCCTACCTCTTGCTAAGGATGACACTTGACAGTAAAGAAGTACTCCAGAGTGATACTGGGTGATTTGGGATGACTGAGCTCCTCCATCCTCCTGTTGGCATGCTATGTGTAAATAATATGCATTCGACACAGAATTTTTGTATACACTTGATAACATTCCCTCAGTAGATCAAAATGCTGCAACTTAATCCTTTTCCTAATGTAGCAAACATTTGACAAGTTATTGCTTAAGTTGAGTACTATTTATAGGTTGTTTTATTATTCAGTTTTGAACTCATGGTGACTAATGATAAAAATGATATTGTACAACCAACAAGTATTTTTAAATACTCTCTGGTAGGTCTCTTCTAACACTTCAATTTTTATTATTTTATTTTTTTTCCCATGAAGTAAGGAGGGGGGAAGTTTAAAACAGTTGTTCCTTTGCCTTTTAGGGGGCAAAAACCCCCCACCAAAGAGTGTATTTCTAATCCAATGCTTCTTTAAAAAACAAAAGCATAATAAAATTTCAACATTGAAATATCAGCTTACTTATCTATCAGCGGGGTTTTGCCAGCAGTTCTGTTGCTGAGCTTCCTTTACATCCTTTTTCCACTGAAGGAAGATGGCTGAATCAGCCAGAAATGTGAACACATTGCCTGTGGGGAATTCAGTTTGTTATGATTCAGTGAAATTCTTCCCTAAGCCGGAACAAGTCTCAGTTTGTCTTGCCTCCTTTTTTGAACTCAATTTTTAGCCTTTTTTAGCTGCATAAATAGACCAAAGTTGTGCAAGCACGGTCCAAGAGCAATGCCTCCACAGTGGCAATATTACCTAAACTATAGGATCTTTCTACCAGTAAACATGGGTGTCACCACTGTGATGCATTCATCAGGATGGGAGGACCTTTTCCAGTTTCCTTAACAAGTTAATGGGGGGTAGGTGGTAGAGAAATCCCACCGGATAGACCCTGCCACAGAAAGCAGTGTTGCTTCTCTTTCCTTGCTGCTTGCATCTGATGAAGTAAACTCCTCTGTGCTACAGCAGCAGCTGTCCTCTTCCACAGCTGGAGGTACCTCAAGCCTGAGGAGGCTGGACTGAGAAATGGGGAAAGGAAAAGATGCACGGGTAGGCTTTGCCCCTCAGGATACAACAGCTTGGATAGGTCTCCAGTAATCCATTTATGGCAGACTAAACATGTAGGAGGGGAGGCAAGTTATTAAGGGCACAGAGATAGGACTCACCAAGACTACTTGCATCAAAAGGCTGCATTTGCGATACCTGCGCTAAAACCTACCCACAAAATCTTTTTGGCTTGTGTAACTATTCCTGATGAAATCTGAGGGGCAAGACGAGTGGGAGATGGTGCCAATGCTATAGGGCTGCCCCCTGGGAGCTGCTTCCTCCTCCTTCAGCACAAGCCAGCACTCTGAGCACAAGGGTGCCCTGCAGCACCCATGAGTGTCTTGTTTTTCACATCGTAGGCCACTGCAGAACTATAGTTCATTTGTCTGAGCCAATTAAGTCCAATAATTAAAATGCCTTTTTTTTCTGCCAGATGAATCTCTTAGCCGTAGTGTTAGAATTATGACTTTTCTTATTCGTCTTATAAAAACTCATTTTCTGTGTCTGTGTGTTGAGACCCTGGTTCAAAATAACAGGAGTGTAACAAAAGAAAAGCCAAGCTGTTCTTGCTGGAGGGAAGCCAGGGAAGGTAGTCAAAATACAGTGAGAACTGATGGGATCTGGCCACCTTAGTGCCTTTAAAGGCAGTCTTAATTTCTTTTAAACCTGGAAGTTAGCCAAATCCTTACCTTACAAGCATGCTGAAATTCACTGTATGGCTGCAAGGAGTTTTGCATGTTTACAGCCCTGTTTGCCCATGGGTTTTCCACTAAGGCAGGTGGTCCTGTGGAGCTGCCAATGGCTGCCTTGGGGACCTGGTGATGCAGCACCTCCAGCCCCTGCTCAGGAGGGCAGCACCCTTCTCTGTGCCCTGGGTTTCAGCTGTGTAGGTTAGGATATTGCTGGTACTGTCCTGTCCCTTAGCTTTCTCTGTTCAACTTGTCAACAGCAGCAGCAGAAGAAAAAACTTCTTGAAGCCAAGCCTTGCTTCTTTTTCCTTTCAGGAGATGAAAACATAAGTGTATGTCTGAGGTTTATTAGGTGTGCACACCTTTCAAAACCAGCTGTCACTTTAAACTCAGTTTGGTACTGAGTTTTGGCTGTGGAGGTGTATGCTGAATGCAGGCTCTGGTCCATCATAGCTGAACAAAGCCAAGGCAGACTCAAGACTGATATTGTTGCCCTGCTGTGATACACATTCAATTGGAAAAACTGATGAATTAGTTGCAGCATAGAGGCTTTGTTCAGTCAAAATCTGTTCTGAAAAATTGCTATTGCAGTGAGTGCCTTTGATTATGAAAGCATAAATAAGTGCTTTGGAAAAAAAAAAAAGGAATATTAAATAAGCTTATAGTCACAGGAGAATCTGGTTCTTGAAACACTCAAATTCTTCACTTACTATCAGGTACTGCAAAGTCGGAGATAAAAATAACCAATATTTTTAAAATTAGAATATCTTTCATAAAGCTGTAAGTTAATTTAATAATCAGCCTTCATTCTCTTGCTAATTTAAATTACTATTAGTTGTCTTGTCATCATAGGCTGATATGAATAATGGCTGTTCCATATTGCTCTCAGTCAGGTACCTTGCACGTACAAGGATTCATCATGAAATCGCATTTCATCTTTCATATAACTGCTACTATTAGTGCTATTACTGAGCTTGGCTGCCTTCAAAGCCTAACTCGAGCTACTGACTTTATTCCCCTGATTTCCATTAGGATTTAGGCTGATAGTGATAGCACAGTTGTATTTGAAATTCAATTTAATGATAACGTTTTGAAAGCAGTGTTGGTTGAAAAGTAGAAAATGGGTTTTTTCCCTTGTCAGGCTTGTGCCTGTGTTCTTTCCAGCGAAGGTGCAATGTGCCTTTCCAGCACAAGTCAGCATGTGGTGTGAAACTTCTAGTACCAAAAAAAACCAACCCAGGAGTAGAAATTTCTAGAAGAACCTAACATTGAAATCACAAAAACACCTCTGCTTTTTTCTTCCCATGTTGCAGTTTAATTGCTCATGACTTTAAGATCTGATTCCTATAGGATTTGATCAAGAACTGGCTTTAATGTTTTGATAGAATGCTTAAGAAATCAGTGTTTTCATTTTGCTCTCCAATATTTTGATGTGTATCTACTGGAAAATAAACTAGTTGGTGCGTTAGAAAAAAAAATAAAAAAGGCTGCTTCACCACTAACATTCTGTGAATTAAATAGTTGTAGATTTATCTTTTGATCCCTTATTAAATTAGTGCTTAGTCAAATGTTCATATTTAGCTTTCATAATCTTTCTCAAATATTTGTCCCTCCAGAACCACGGTCCCTCTGATGCTTTTCTCTGAGTTCCATGTGAATGTCTTTGTTTTAGATTATACTCCCCCAGAGGTAATAGTTTTCACATTTTCAAGCCAAAAAATCATGTTACTGTCTGTCCTGGAGCTGTACATTTTTCTCTGACTGGATGACTGGAACGTTTCCAGGTTGAGGACTCTCTAATGCTACTAATGCGTTTATTTTCTCGTATAGGTTAGGACTTAAAGACACGTGTGTTGGCAGATACGTGCACCAAATATTTATTTCTGGTTTGGGTTGGTGTTTGCTTTAAATGTTACTTGTTTGCAGCCCCTTTGGTTCTCCACTCCTAACTTACTTAGCAGAACAATTACAGAGACTGATCTACCTTGAGGGCTGGTAAGCGCTTTGCTGGCCCTCTGTTATCTCCTTCAGCAGGGGATTTGGGGATTATCCCAACTCCTCAGCAACCTGCCTTTCCTGCAAGCAGATGTTTGAAACTTCTCTCTTCCCTTCTTTGAACTTGGTGCATCAGGGACTGTGTCTAACCAGTCCAGGTAGCCTAACCTAATGCCTCTGGGCATCAGGGAGCATCAGACAAGCCCGAAAAGATTGGAAGCTAAAAATGTATGAAAACATAGAGGCAAACAAATTCACATCTTTACGTGCATTGACTTGCTAATTTGTACATTAAAAATAAAAATCCAACTCTGACTAATTGGACGTCATGCAGGGATGTATGTGAAACTATGTAGAGATAGTGTTGCAGATCCTGCCCAAGCTAAGCAAGAGACTGGCAGAGACTCGATGTGGTGGGCACAGCTCAGGCAGGCAAAACTCTGCAGGATGGAAGGTAAATCTTCAGGGAAGGAAGAAAAATCACTGTTAAGCTTTCCCGTCTTCCATAAACATGAAAGCTATTGCCCTACTGTATTAATCCTTTGTCTAGTTTTGAAAAACTTTGACTGAATACCACTTAGACACTGACCACACAGAAGCAAACTTTACAATACCAAAACTGAATACCTATTTCTTTCTGTTACAAATTCTGTTAGGATGGATGGCTCTTCATGAAAATAGTTCTAGAGAAGGGATTCCCAATCTGCTGCAAGAGCTTTTTGATGAAAGCAGCTAACGTAGAAATCTGGGTATGCCTTGGGTTAGGGAATGCAGCCTGGAAGCATTGGCAGTGACCTGGTCTTGTGCAGTTTGTGCCTTTCTGCATCCCTACCTCGAAACCTCATTCAGAAAGCTCTTCTTCTCTTTAGAGATTTTTACGCCATATACATCTGCCACCTGGAGATCAACTTAACTATGAACTTTTGTATACTTCCTATGTGCTTCACTTCAAACCTCCTCTTGCAATCGCCTAGTCCATTTTCAGTAGAGATTTTAGCTGCCATAGCCTAAGTTTGTTTTATACATCCTCCACTATCTGTATCTCTCAGAACTGACCAGATAACAAATACTGAAAGTTTGCCAGCTGCTTAGTGAATTGTGTTTGCACACTTGAAATGATTCTACACAGATACTGTACTAACAAAGTACCTGTTTATTAGATACATTAACATAAATACATGCAATGATCAGGTGGGAACATTTTTCCACTGGGTAGGTATCTTCTTGACAAAGAATTAGAGATGTGGTAGAAGCATCGTAGTCTCCCTTTGTAAAACAATGTCTGTAAAAGATTACCCACCATGAAAAGAACTGAGATTGTATTAGCTACTTAGCAGAAGTCTCTGTTGTAAGCTTCCAACAGCACTCTGTTGCGGGGTCTGGTAAGGGTATAAGAAAACATAACTGTCGACAGACACAGCTGAGCTGGAAGGAGCCTGTTTGCTAGTGATGCTGAATCCATACTCAAAGTGATATTCTGGTACCTTATCTCAAAAGCACCCTTTGAAGATGGACATAGTCCATTTGGAAATAGTCTGGAAACAGACAAGAGGAGAATGCTTTTCATACCAAACAGTGTAACTGAGAACGGTCAGCACTGTTTTAAGTAAAGAATCCAAATAGATATGCTGAGGGGTGTGCTCGGTTTTTGATTTCTTTTTAAAGAAAACACAATATGAGCTGACAAGGGAAAAGCAGCAAATAGTTTTCACTTAAATACAGTATTAGACTGAAGCCTGTTGTGGAAAAAGAATCAATGACCAAGGTCAAGTTGGACAGAGCTCTGAGCAACCTGTTCTAATTGAAAATGTCCCTGCTCATTGCAAGGGAAACAGATTAGATGACCTTTAAAGGTCCCCTCCAACCCAAACAATTCTATGATTTTATGACATAGAAAAATATTTGATGAGGGGAAAATGCCAAGCAAGGTCCACAAAATCTTGAAGTAGCAATGAAGTGAGGAGATAGAGACATGATGAGAAAGGCAGTACAGTTTGGGATACAGTTTGCTGAACTGTCTTGGAAATTAAGCCAAAAAGAGCAAATATATGATATAGTGGAAAAAGTTGATTATAGTTCGCTTTCAGGAGCTGTAATACATCTGAGTCTTATCTACGCTGACTAAGATTGTTTGGCTAGGATATTATCATTTATAGTCAAACATCTGCTTCTCCTAGCATTATGAATCCTAATAATCCAACAAGTTTCTGAAAAGTTATGAAGCAGTTATCCACGTAATGCAATTAAAAATGTCTGCTGGTACTTAGATCTTTATCCTTTTTCTCATCTTCTCAGCAACTCCCTCTCATGCAACAGTAATTAAAATGCTGTTTCTTTTTTAATGAATTGTTAAACTGCCAAAAGTAATTTCATTTAAAGTGGAATTTTGAAATGTTTCCCAAAAATCTTTCATAAACTCTTTCATAATCTTCCAAACAAAACACTGACATGAAGCTTTCTTGTGTTATGTTCATCCTCCTCTTCAGGCTCCTAGTACATTCTTCCTTGGTTAGATGCCTCTCCTGTTGCTGCTGGCTCCTGTTGGACAAACAGTTCACTAGGGTGTGAGCACGTAAAGTAGGAATCCCTCTACTCTGGCTGACAAAAAGAGGAAAAAGGCTTTTAAATTACTGCTGGCTAGCTTGTAATAATGAGGCTGTTAAAACCCTGGGGGATGTCTGATCAGGTTGATCTCTGCACTGAATGCTATCCCTATCCAGAATTCTCTAGCATCTTGGAAGTTTAACATGTATTTACTTCTTCCTGAAGCGGTAAAGCTGCAGATCTAATACAGAGTGAGGAAGGGCTGTGGAAGGCTTAGCATCAAAATAAGAACCCTCAAAATATGCAAAATTATTTTTCTCAGTTTTCTTTCAATAATACAGTATTCTCACTATCCCAGTGGATTGCTTAAAATTCAAGGAAGAATGGCTTAGAAAAAGTCAGGTCATACCTATACAAGAGAGCAGCTTCTTTCCATTATGAAATACTGGTATATCGTGTAATTAAAATGGATTTAACTAGCATAAATTCAGTTTGAAATGGAAAAACTGGCTTTTCTGGCCAATAATTCTAGGGTAAGGCAGCAAAAGTTTGGCAGATGCTCTACTACAGGAGGATTCTTGTGCTATCCTTTCACCAGACCTAAAAGCAGCTATGCCTGCTTGCTTTTTTATTGGGGTTTGAAATACAGGGGAGGAAAACAGGAAGCTGAGCTTCCAAAAGATAGTAGCATTAATCAATTACCTCATTTTGTACAGAAATATGCAAGTGGTCATCAGATGCCTGTCATGACTGGTACAGTATGCACTGTGCACCCCTTACGCCTAGCATTAGAAGAGCCTAAATAAGCATCGGTAGAGTTGTGTTGAAAAATGACAAGGTATGATGCTTTTAAAGATTCCTGATCTACGCTAGGATGGAAGTATTTCATGTTGTTAGGTCTTTAAGCACACACATTTGTCCAATGATCCCTGAAAGACTTTCTCTGGCAGACAGACATACTTGAATCTGCTTTGCCACCAAACTCTCTGGGGCACCTAGCTCCAGCTCCTCTCAGAAACTCAGTACCTGTGGTTCACCAGCATCTCAGCTCCATAGGCACCATGATCGGAGGCTGTGTCCCTCCCACAGGTCAGACAAACCCAAATCAGGGCAGCAAGCTCTGCTAACACCCAGCTCTCTCCACAGTTCAGCTGTGGAACAGGGCCAGCTTGTGAGCTCTGCTGTGCAGGTTCACCAGAGCTAAAAAGAGTTGAACTCCACATGCTTCACAGCTCGCTGGGGTCTTCCTATGGTGTTGTTCACACAGTTATTCAGTAGTTACTAAAATACCGCAAAAGCTTCACATGAGGTTGTGAAAGAGAAGCAGGGAAGTACAGCTGATGACTATTAATAAAGACAAGCTGTTACCAGTAACTAGAGCTGGTAGGTAGCTTTGAAATTTCCTGAGCTCTAAGCAAGAGGAGATATCAAGAGCTTCAAAAACACTTTCTGTATGTGGGAGAAATCAAGTATTTTTGCAGTAAAGTACTGTGCAGATTTAAACCTGGGAAATCCTGATCCAATTTGTATTGCAAGGCTTGGCACCTTGTGGACTTTGATGCCTTTCTGAAGATGTGCTTTCATCACTTACTGGGCTTGATCCAGGAGATGTAGTGAAATTCAGTGCTGTATTTTGACTGCTGTACAGAGGGGGTGATGTGACTGTTTCCTTCTGTCTTCATCTACCACTTTCATAGCTTAAATCCTTGACAACGATGAATGGATGAAACAAATATGATTTAGTAGGTGAAATATGATATGGTAGCTGAAAATTGTATGCTTTTTTTAAGGAAAAAATATGTAGTGAAAGTTCCACTAAAATATATGCCTCAGTGTTAGAGTTCAGGTAGCTTTCTCTCGTGAAAGTTGCTTTAGATAATGGATACGTGGTTTTGGAGGGCAGGGGGTTGCCTTTTTTATGTTTTTGTCTAGTTCAAAAAAACCCTCAAAACCTTTAATCATAGTTTTCACTTTAAGACTACAAGTATGAAAGCTGTGCACCACCCCTCCTTGGAAAGCTAGTGCTACAGAGGAGCTGTCATCCATTTTCTGGTATACCTCTATTCCTGGTTTAAAAGTAATATATTAAAAAACAAAAATCTCCTTGGATTGCATAAAGAATTTGAGCTTTACTCATAGTTGTCTACAAGGCAGAACTGAAACTGGGCACTTAGACCTTGTTGTGTGGTCCTCAAGATACGTCATCCTGTTGGCATCTTGAGTTTTATCTTACTTGGTTCTTTCTGCATGGACCCAAGCCCTCCTGGGCTTTATAATTTTGTGAGGCATCTCCCCCTCAGCCAGAACCACTTGGTTCCTGAAAGATTATGACAGCTTCCTGCCCAGAGTCCAGATAGACCTTCCCAATAGATGTTATTCTGGCTAATTTTAATGACCCTGTTTAATTGTGCTGAAGGTTATATGTTATATATGTTAAAGTACATACCAACAAACACCACAATGATCCTTGTCACTTAAGAGAAAAAAGGCAGACTAGAGAAAAGTCAAAGGTCTTCTCCTTCATCAGTCTGAATCCAACCCACTGCTCTCCCTTCTTTAGGAGTGTGTTATAAATGCTAAGTTCTGCCTGTGAAAAGGTACTGGGAAATGGAAGAATCGTTCTTCCCCTCTTTTGCTGTTGAACATGCAGAGCAGAAGGGACACATCAGGATGGGGGGCAGAAGGGCTCTTACCACAGGGCCAGCTGAGGCACTAGGCACTGGTAGGGAAGGTCCCATGTGCTGCTTCAGGAATGCTTGCCCACCACAGAACATCCCAAGATCCAGGAGTTATGTCCTCTCCTCAGTACGAGACACAGAAATCAGTTTTGGCAGAAAGGAATAGGAATACAGAGCCAAGGTGGAACACACATCCAGGGGAAAATAGGAACCTCCAGCACCATTCTTTTCAGAACAGCAATTTTCTTCTTCATTAGAGCAACAACAACAGTATTGTGCTCCAGAGGTAGGCTCCTAAATCATAAAGGAGTAAGATTTAAGATGCCTCTTTTGTGTTTCCCATTGATTTGATAGGCTTCCTTTGTTCAGAGAGCTATTTTATCCCTTGAAATGTTTTGACTTCTCCTAAAAAACTATGTAACTCAGTGAATACTCTTGTTGACACTCTAGTCTTTTGCTCTTTGCTTAACACATAGAGACGCTTCCAGCTTTGACAAACATCATTTGACTCAATATTTGGTTTTCATATACTAGTGAATATTTCCCTCTGCAGAAACTGTAAGTCAATAGCAGTCACAGCCTCTGTCATGGTAGGAAAAAACATCTGAGGCCTGAAGTGGTAAATCATATAGTTAAATTTACTGAAATGCGTACTTGTTTCTTGGCAAGCTGCCCTAGTGGTATGGCCATGTTTTGCATGAAGTTTTCCATCAAAGTATGTATTTCCATTGACTTTCAGATAGTTTGGTTTGTTTCTGTTTTTCTCCACAGTGGATTTTGACAGCACACAAATAATCTGCCTTTATCCATCCAGAATATTTTAACATTGGTGCTTACAAATATTACCCTCTTTTGATTGTCAGAGAGAGGGTTGTCTTTCATACTCCATCACAGCTTTCTGGGGGACCTTGACTTCCTACCTAAGCTGAACTGTAGCAAACAGACCAGCTTCTGTGAGCCACAGGCTGCCTTTGTAGATGCTTCTGGTTCCTGCACTGTTTCATTTCAGTTTCTGATTGTGTCAATTTTGCATCAGTCACTCTATTTTGTGACAGGCAAGCTCCTGTACCTCAATGCTTTCCTTTATGCCTTCTTTCTGAAGCACCACAGGTTTTAAAATGCAGAGTACGATCACTACTGTTTGATGTACAAGCCAGTACTGCACTTGGTGGTTATTACTGTAGATTACTCACCTCTTTCAAGTCTAAAGCATTATCAGTTGGCTTAGTTAAAGCGCATCACTGCATTCTCAAAACATAAGACTGGTGCAATCTTGGTTTTGCAGGCTTCTTTTTAAAGATACTGAAGTGTCCTTATAGCTCCTGAAATTTCAAACAGCACATACAATTTTCTTTCAATTCCATGAGCAGGCATTTTCATTCTAGAGTCCTAAAAATTCCACCTGGTTTGACATTGTTCTACAGCTGTCATTTATATTTTTGGAGAAAGAAAAGCTTACTTTCAAGAAAATTACCAGCCTTGCAGAAATTAAGCCCTTCTGCAGCAAGGTGAAAGTTGTGCCAGGTGGATGAACGACCATTTAAACAAAAATAAAACTACTACTAAGGCATACTTAGTCAATTCTTGTCAATTAACACTTCTCTGTGGTAGTTTTGCAGTGCCTGTGCCTTTGGAAAAGGCCTGCCCTCACCCCAGTCCCATATGCCTGAAGCCATCCTGCTAGCTTCAGCACTGCTTTCATGATGCAACACAGGCTCTGCCTCCTGAAGTGGTTATTTTTGTTACTGGTGCAGCCTGCAACGTGGTGAGGGTTCAGCCACAGACAGTTTGGAATGGCTGCGTGTTGTGGTGGCTTCTAACAAACAGCTTTGTTAGCTGGTGAAAACCTGAGGGGTCGAGGAAGGAGCTCTGACTGCATTAAACCTTCCCTTTTGTTGGACGCTTTGGAGACTATTAGGGCTCTTAGTAACTGCAGGAAAGTTGTACTTGAGACTGCTCGAACATTACCTGTTTTCCTTCCTCTTGTTACCCATGAAGTTGAATACTAAATACCACGAAGAGATGCTAAACTGGTCATTCTTTGTTATGCACAGTAACTGTGCTAAGAAATTCCCTGAAAGAGAAGGCTTGTAACAGCTGACTTTTTATGACCTGCTATTATCTCGTGTGCATTAACCTAGTAATTCCCAGTTGACTTTGTCCTTGTTTCCTGTTTACAAAAAACTCCCCATTTAGTAACTCTTGCTTGTTATTATACAGGACGCTAGCTCTTGGTGACAAACAGCTTTAGCTCCCCTCACCCCAGCTACTGGGGGTTTTGGTGGTTGTTCTCCCTGTAAAAAAACAAAAACAAAAAACCCCAGGGTTTGGAAGATGGAGACTGATGCCCCGAAATGTGCTTGCTCTGTAACATTGGCTTTACCATCTGTCACCAACCACAAGGTAGTAATAATAATATTGTGGGGGGGGAGGTAGTGAAAATAATATTGTGGGGGGGGGGGAAGCAAGCAAACAGATGAAAAAAGTAACCATACGAATAAGGACCATCTTCCCTTATTTAGGGTAAGTTCTTAATGCAGTGGGTTGAACATGAAGGAATAAAACTTTGTTTCACTGAAGTCAGTGACCTTTGCTTTCAGAGGGACTTCTGGTTTCTACACCAATTACAGAACAGGATGGTATACGGATTCACTTGTCAGTTATACAACAGTACTGTAAAATCACGCAGCACCATGTTTTCCCTTTGTCATAGTTTTTATAAAAATACATGGGTTTATTTTTTCTAAGGTTAATAAGCTCCAGTGAGACTTTTCTAAATAAGAAAAATATGCTTGCAATTTTGCACACTGATTACATCTTTAATGATGTGTTCTAAATAAACTTCAAAACCCATAAATTAACAGCTACTGAGTGCTACTGCTGCTTCAGCTGTTTATTCCTTACACCTTTGTTCTTATCTGCAAAACAAAGACCAAATTCTGCCTGAGGGTTGTTTGGCTTACATCCACCCATAAGGCATTACATTCAAATATTTGATTGTGGTTTTGTAGAGTCACGCATGTTGGGAAGATTGAAAATAATTGCCAAGGTACACGCTTATGTTAATAATGATGGGACTTGCTAGTTTGTATCTAAAGTGCTTTTTGCACAATACTGCTTCACAGATGGGAGCCCAGTCAGAAATCTGAACAAAAACGATTTTGCGCACTTGAAAAATACAGTCTATGTCTTTCTACAGTATTGGCCAGGACCTCCTTCTGTTCCTGGGGTAAGTCAACTCTCCTACAGGTATTCACTTGAATGCTCTGCAATCTTTGTGCGGCTCCTCACGCCATTCCCTTGAGTAGCTAACAATACCAGTTCTACTTAGCTTTGGTTAGCTCAGATTTCCACCAGAAGTATCACAGAATATTACCAAATCTTTCTTGCACATGCAAAAAGCCTACCGTATTTTCAGGTGTCATTAAAGATTTTTGTTTTGGCCTCATGCACCACTTATTTTAAACAGGAAGTAATGCAAGCCCCCTCTTCTTTCCTCCCAACAGAATTCCTCAGGAAATCATAACAGTTTAACAACTTTCAAATGGGACAGAAGCTATGAAGCAAACTTGTATTTTAAAAATTACTTTTCTTTTTTCAAGGTTTCACTAAGCCACTTCATTACCCTTCCTCTTGTTCAGCAAAGCACCTGCACTGGAGCTTCTGGTCAAAGCTTGCTACTTGAGAAAGCAAAGTGAATCCTGCAAAGTAACTTTGTGAAGGTACCATGCGTAAAAATATTTTTTTCTTTTACACACACCAAATACTAACAGCGTAAATTTAATAGAAATGTTAATTCAAGTACAGAAGTCAAACACATGATTTCAACATTAAAAATCACAACACTTAAAACTATTATGTAGCTAATATCAAATGCAAATTAAACTACTATAACAACACTGAAATTAACACCAAAAAAGGCAATTTAATGTGGTGATGACACATGTTGAACAAAAATATGTGATGGACCACAATAGTTAACTGCTTTTAAGAAAAATTATTCAGCTTTAGATCTTTCCATTGCATCATTTTCTGTCTACATAATACTCAGTTTTGACAAACACTTTTTGGACAACACAGCTTACAACTAATACTTGTATAGGTGAGGCTCTCAGACTCTTAACATGCATTACTTGACCCATTCTTTGACCAGGACCTGAAACTATACACTAAATTCCAAAAAGAAGGATGATCTACTGTATTAGCTTCAGATTTTAAAAACAGACAAAACAAAACACAGCCCTTATTTTTTTTGTCATTCAATAAATAAAGCACTTTACTGAGAAATGCTAAATAGCCACAATGAAAATAAAGATGGTTCACTCAAAATGAATTATATTTACCCAATTTTAAAAATTTAAAACTATTTTCAGTTTAATGCTAAACAATGCTTTTTCAAGAAGAACATGGCCTGATTAGAAAGTGAGCAAACTGCTGTTCAACATGGCTACCACGGGCAAGGAGAAGTGCTGGTTACAAGAGATAGCCTGGGTAAGAATAAGGCCTCTGTAAACATGGAAGCACACACATGTCCAGCAGAGAGGTGCTAACAACAGGAAATGCAACTTAGTGACCTGTACATAAAAGTACATGTAATTTATATGTATCAATTTTTTTTTTTTTTTGCTCATTTCTGTCTCCAAGAGTTACCTAAGGTATTGAAGCTCAACATTATGACTATAGCAATACATCTTCTGTAGCCTGATCGTAGGTTGGCATCAAAATCGGCCCTTCAAAATACTACTCCTCTGTTGATGCAAAGCTGTACCAGAAGGTTAAGATGTTACTGAGCACATTCCTCCTAAAAAAGTTTGCATCAAGTTACAGAAACAAATCTGAGTATGGTATTTAAGTTTCATATTACACATGTTTGTGTAAGAAAAGGCAGAGCTGCCAAGGTGGTGTATTTTTTGGTTTTTTGTTTGTTTAATGATCGCTTAAGATTTATTACCACAGAAGCTGTAAAATTCATGTGAAACTCAAAATACAAGAGTAAGAATTGTAGCAAATTATTTCAATGCTAAAAATAAACTATTGTTTTATAAACTACTAAAGCTAACAAAAATCCTTTAAATTATCTTAAAACAAATCTAATCAAGCTATCCAAAACAATTTAACATTCAATGTCACTAATCTTTAAAGTGAAATGTTTAATACACACATATGTTTTAAAGAATTATTCAACAATAAACATGTAATGTGAATTTCCAGTGAATGTTTCAGTGTAGTTGGTGGTCTTTTTTCTTTTGTATCAAGATCTGAAGCAATACATCCTGAATTCTTCTTCTTCAGGGCAATTCAAGCCAAGTAAGGCGTACAGTTGGCTGCAGAAAAAGAGGGGGAAGCAGGGAAGAGAGAGAATTCAATTTCAGCAAGCATATCGAACTACCTATCCAAGATGGACTTAACTATTAAGAAACTTAAGATAATGGTGTAATGAACATTTTCACAGTCTTACACCAGTTCTGATTTCTTCCCTTTCCTCTGCACCCGTAATACTAAAATCAACAAGAAATTATATTAGTTCAAGCATCATCAGAAATGACATAGTTTAAAAAAAAAAAAAAAGAGAAATTAAAAATGAGAACTTAATCATCTCCATAGTTTTTTCCCCTAAAAGCCTTATACTTTAAAAAGCCCCAAAATAATTTGTTACAGAACCTAAGTATTTTCTCAGGATATATATATATATACACACACATATATATCTGAATATCTATCTATATATAGATATATACACACTTTTAAAACCAAACTTTACAATAACGGCCCTTCGTTTTACCTCCGCTGAACACAAAATATTAATGAAGACAAAATTAATGTGTATATTAATCACTGTTCTGAGTTGTATTAATTTGTTACATATACATACCATAACAGTATTTTCATGTTGTATATTTAGCACTTTAGTTCAGAGTGTACTACCAACTAAGTACCAAGTTCTGCCAGATGTACCCCACTGGGGTCACGAACCTACTAGAAAAGGGCAGTAAATTCAGTAAATACACGTTTTGAAGTGACTGATTCTACTGAAGTCAGTCAAGTAATTTCATGGATGAACATAGTCCAACATTGTTGTGTTTATCTTACTGCTTTTTCTCCAAGTTATCCTACACAGGCATCGATGTACAAATTTAGGTTCCCCGTCCCTAAGCAGCAGCAACAGAATAATAACAGAATCTTCAGGACAAGTCCTGGGTGACTCAGAAACTTCCAGCAGTAAAGTTAACACTGAGAATGGATTTAATGCTATTTTCAAACTGACCTATAAGCTTTTAAAAAATGAATCTCACAACACTCAGAAAAGAGGGTAATCCCCATTTTAAAAAACTGAGAGGCCTCAGAAGTGACAGACATCTACACTTAAATGCATCTACAATAGCATATTTGAAAAAAAAGAAACATTCACCCTTCTAGCATAAAATGCAGAAGGTTAAAAATAAGATTTTGCAAATTGGAGGAGACATTAGTCTCCTTCTTTTACATAAAACTGACTACCCAAAGAAACAGTCTAGGTCACCAGTGTAGTAACAATCCACTGCTGAACATAAACCCAAGTTGGAAACAATTCAGGAATGACTGAAAAATTACCAAGAGTCATTTTAGGAGTAAAAGCCATAACCTTCCTTTGTGCTGCAAAACCCACATGAACATCAGACTGAGTGATCCATCAGCACATCTACAGCAGTAGAGTTGTCCCCTTTGAAGCTAAGACAGTGTCTCTGAGGGGGGAAAAAGCCTGCACCAAACACAATCTTGGGAGGTTTGCTTGCCTCTACTATCCCACTATGCTGCATTCATGGACAGCGAAGTTACACATGCTTGTCCAGGGACTGTGCTAAAAACCATTATGCATAAATCATCTGATAAATATTTAAGACTTCTAAATTCATACTCTTAAGGAACATCTTTCACTACATTCTAAGCCCTTCTAAAATTCACTAAAAAAAACAACACACCAATCATCACTTATCATCTGTATTTGCTAAACAAAGCCAGTGACCTTGCACTAACAAACAAAAAAGAGCTTTTTCAGGATATGAAAGCTGGGAGCAGCCTTGGCTGCAGGGACCATGAGATGGAGTTCAGGATCCTGCATGGAGGAAGCAGGGCAGTTAAGTAGGACTGCAACCCTGGATTTAGGAAAGCTAATCTTGGACTTTTCAAAGACCTACTTGGAGGAATCTCCTGGATTTTAGCTCTAGAAGGTAAGGGCAGGGTCCAAGAGAGCTGGCAAAGATTCAAACATCACTTCCTTCAAGCTCAAGGTCAGTACATCCCTATGAGTAAGGTATCAAGCGAAGGGGGCAGTGTGTTGCCCTACCATTTACTATATACATTCTATGTAGCAAACTGGAATTAAGTTGTTATTTATGTGCTATACTTACTAAAATGCTTTTCCTTAATTCAGAGATTTATCATTATATTTTCTTTTCTTTAAAATACTTCCTGTTAAACACTTTTAAATACTCTCTTCTGGCTAAAAATCAATTTAAATTGTGCCTCAGTGAGATGCCACATGGGATAGCATGTGTGAATAAACAGAATACCCTATTGTGGAATACATGTCTAAAAACTGGCAGATCCCCAAAACTCAGGAAACTTTACCAAAACTTCTTCCCCTTCTTCTCCATCACACTCAGCAGCGAGAGAACTCCCCAGGACTGAGCCTCTTCTACAGAGAGTATTATTTTAAGGACTGGAAAGAGGTTCTGACATCTGCTGGTATTTCCTTAAACTAGTGGAATTCTACCAGCAGTAAGTGAAAACAAAATAAAACAAAAACTAAAAACACCCCACAATCGTTCTCAGAACAATGTTCTGCTTTTCTAGGCTTCAGATGTTTACTCTCACTAAAGAAAGGGAGGTGGAAGTTCTACAATTCAGAGCACATCTATGCAACTTAAAGTTCTCTTCTGCCTATACTTCAGAGAAAGTCACCTGGATGAGCCAGTTTGAGTCCATAAACTACAAAGCTACATTACTGATGCCAAGGACCAGAATGATAATTAACACCTCCTAGTTTAGGGCTGACTCTGCACTAACACTACTTCTACAGCAGAGGTGGAATAGAGCGTGTGGTAATTAGCACAACTATACAATCTCCAAATTGGAGCTGTGTCACATCTACTCAGCCTCCAGAACAGACAAGCGTAGGAATTCTTACATGTTTTTGTAACTGGATACCACATTTAACAGCCAAGCACCATTTTGCAAATAACACTAAGGTGCTGTGTAACTTCTAAAGACACAGATTTGTTTGTGTTTAAATTAGATTTAAATTAATGAAAAAAGGTATTTCTTCTACAGGGCATTCAGTTGGTTTTTTTTTTTTTTAAATAGCTCCCCTCCCCAAACCTTTACCTTCTGAACTTCAACATGGAGCTCTGCTCCCCTTCTCACAAAGGGACATCCAGACATGTGATTTCCATATATTTAAACAAGCCCGACTTTTTTTTTTTTTTTTACTCCCTTGCTCTGTTCATGATTTATCTAGTAAGACTAAGATATAGTTTGCTTTATTTTCGTCAAGCATCATTTTCAAAATATTCAGGCGACACCAAGTGGTTAATTGTTGTACTGCTCTCCGTTCAGGACATACTGTATTGTATGCAGTAACAACCAAGCATAATATTATGTGGAAGTAAATGCAGAAATATGCATCACCAAATAATAAAAAAAAACCAACAAAAAAACAAAAAAAAAAACAAAAAAAAAAAAAAACCCAAAGAGCATACTTTGAGATTATTAATTCTAACAGTCCAATTTTTAAATTCTACCAAAGCAGCCCTTTCTCATTCACTTACCTTAGTCTGCTTAGATGCTTTAAAAAGAAAAAAAGACATGTACACATCATCAAAGATTAAGTTGCTGTAAGAGAAGTTACTTAACAGAAGGAATTATTCCCTGTCACCTTTGTAAAGTCATGCTTACAGTAAGTTGTTTCTAAGAAACGCACTCACACTTTTCTCAAAATAACTACTAAAAAAAAAAAAAAAAAAGGAGGAAAAAAAAAAAAAGAAACCCCACAATACATGCATCCCTGCACCATCGCTCAACACGCCAAACTATGCAACACACTTCAGTGACAAGGAGGGATCCTCTGTCACACCTAGCAACTCTTCTTTGGCTGCAGATGTTTCATTCCAAATATTGTGTTATATTAAGTTGGAACACAAACAACTTCTGCAGATTAGACAGGGAAAAGAAATTCTATTTCTAGACTCCTCAGGGCTACTTTTCAGTACCATGACAATGCCAATTGTGAAAAAGGGGTTTATCAACATGAAAGAGGTGCTTCTTTCAAAGCTAGCCATGTATGTTTGCTTCAAAATATGGCTCTGCCTGCTCTGCATTACTAGCTCTAGGCCATCAGGTAGACAGCTTTTAAGAAACAAACATGGGATCTGGGAATTCTGCTACTTAAGAATTCACATTAACTGTGATCATGTGGCATACTGAAGTGCTACAAAGCTTTCAAATACTGTCAATTTAAATTCACCTTAAAATGTTTTCCCTACAGCACTTGTAGCTATAATTGAAGAGATAAAAATCTCAACACATACTTTCTTCATCTTTTTAAACTTGTTTGCATGCTGGATTTGACCATAGCTTGAATAATCATTCTTCATCTATTTTTTTCTTTTAATTGTTCTGGCAATTCTTTCCTGAGGAAGTATAGGACAGAAAATACTATTTTTAGACAATGCTATCTGTAAGCCACAGAATGGGCAGGTCAAGCATAGAACCTGAAGCTGTCTCCATTCTGCTTTCAAATAAATGTTCAGCACCACAACCATCATACAGATGACTTTTTACCTAAGTCACTTAACATTTCATCTAGTTCTTCCTTATAAATCATTACAGCAGATAAATGTAAGCAAATATGACCTTAGCATTGCACTGTATATACATGTTTACACAGTGTTTCTGCAGTGCTCTCATCTGATGTTCCAGACTCAGCTGGCTACACAAGAAAGAATTCTTCTGTAGACTAACTTATCTATATAAACATACACACAAAAGCTAAGATATATACACAAAGAACACTTTTCCAGCTTTCGGTTCTTAAGAACTAATGGGAAGTGGTTATGCTTACCTAGATGTAGAAGCGTGAACTGTGCTGCCAATTCCTTTGCACCTTCTACTGTTGTACAGAGTTTGTCTGGCATGAAAATACTCTGGGAAGCATCAGCAATACCAGGAATAAGCACCTTGTACACCAAAAGTATTTTCCCATCCTGAGTTGTGGTTGAATACAAGTAGTACTCTGGCGGTGCCCAATTATTTTTATTGCAAAAATAATCCAGATGCATTGCTGCAGAACTGAAGTGACTGGATTTTAAAGAATACATGCTAATTGGAGTAAGCTTTATTCCTGGAAAAAAAGGGTATGTGTATCTTTCAACTTCAGTGGGCACTGGACTGTGCTGACCATTAAGACGAACTGGAAGACTCACTGGTTTCCCTAAGGATTTTTGATGACCATCTTCTTTGTTAGGAAACCCCAAGAGATTTTCAGAACTGGGACTTATCTGACCATTAAAATGTTGCTTCCAAGTACTTTCTTTGTTAACTGGCTTTGCCAGTGTTACCTCAATACTGGCTCCATCAATGCACTTTCCATTCATTACAGACATAGCAGCGACTGCATCATCTCGATGGAAAAAATGAACAAAAGCATAGTCTCTCAGCTTCTTTACACGTTCAACTATTCCTGGCTTGAACTTGTTGAATTCAGCTTTAATTGTCTCCTCTGTAGTAGATATCATTAAATTTCTTACATATAATACCTTAACTTTCTGCATTGTTTCCTCATCAACTTCTTTCTCAGGGTCTGCCCAGTCTACTTGAATAGTGTGACCCCAGAGCTGGAATGTTCCTACAGCAAAGCAACACTACAGTAAGAAATAGGCAAGTGAAAAGAAAAATAATTCTTAGCAATTACCTCTACAAAAAGCAAACATGACGTGTATTGCACAAAACTGGTTTGTCCCCCCTGTATCTACTTAAGCAAAATATGTAAAATATTGCTACTTGAAATTATTAAAATAAGGTGCAAAGAAAAAGTTGTCTTCTACTTGCTAAACTCTTAAAATTATTTTCTAGTAAAAGATTAGAGACCTACTTTCAAACATTTTTACACGATATATCAAAAATGTCACTCATGCCGCTCAGAGAAAATAAGGGACACATCCCAAATGCTGTATATTTAAGCTCACCTTTAAGAGAACTCATGTGCAGGGACAGCACATGCAAATGAAAACTGGATGTGTGCCCAAACAAATACATATCTTGATATAAGTTACAGTAACTTGAGTTTATAAAACAGATGTCTGCTCTTTCATTCTCAGAACTGCTTAAATTTCAGTTTCTTAATAAATAAAACCCAACACAACAGAAAAAATGTTCGTGAACCAAAACAAAAAACAAACAAACAAACAAAATCCTCTTCAGCTGAAAGGCACACCTGCAGTTTTATAACTCTCAAAATACCTTAAACAAAGGAAAACAGAGATGATCCACCGCTCCATGCAACATGGAGACACATACTCTCCTAAAACCGCAGTTGAATTGCAAATCGGTTTACCTGGGATAAGCCGCCTCCTAGCCATTGCAGCTGCTCTGTGAGATTCATATTCTACAAAAGCAAAGCCACGATTTTTAGTTTTGTCAGTGGCATTTGGATAAACAATGACATCCACCACTCCTTCTGTAACTTTCTTCATTTCATTCAGTATTTCTTCTTTCTTCTTTTCTTTCGGAATTGCTCCAATAAATAGTCTGCAGTTGTCCAAGCTTACACAGACACCAATAAATTTCCCTGGACGAATTTCGTAATTGTTAAGAATCTTAATGGCCAGCTGAGCTTCCTCTTTAGTAGTGTACATCACAAAAGCATAGCCTCGATTCTCACCACTGAATTCCATCATCAGTCTGAACTCATAGATCTTCCCAGCTCTTTCAAAAACAGGAACCAATTCATCTTCATACATGTCACGGGGAATCTTACCAACAAAAACTTCACATCCACGAGGTGGTGGAGGACCTTCCCAACCTTAGAAGAAATTGTCCAACAACAATTTTAGTACAAATAAAGGCAGGCACATTTCCCCCAGACTTCCAATTTGAAGGTGGGAGTTACTTATTTTTAGTTCCTATTTAAAACTAGCATATTGACATCCAGTAATTAATTTTTTTATGTTAAAAAAAAAAAAAAGGCATGAGCCCACACTTTTTATTTTTTAATTCCATCTTTTGTTTTTTCACTAAAATCTGTATGACAACCCACTGAACCCAGCATTACTTAAAACACAGATAGGTTTGTAAGAGTCTACATTTAAATAAAACTTTTTCCTTCATGTAAGAATCAAAGAGCACATAATCTACTCATGAAAAACGTATTTTAACAGAATTGGGAAACTTTTGCCTTCTTACAGAATAGATTTTCCTCTATAAACTGTACACCAAGAACTACATGGAAGCAACCAAGTCATCACAACTGACATGCATTTGCAGCTACTTTGTCATGGCTTACCCAGGAAAAGGTCTGGCTCTGTTCCACACAGCATCCAACATCTTTAAGACTTTCAGCTTTATAAACACTTATAACCACTTCACTTCAGCTGAGGTCTGACAGGACACGGCAAGTAATACAGTTTGCAAGCTAGTACTGCCATCACTCACATTGTGCCAATCAGTTGACCAAATAAAAAAAAGCAGAAACCAACAGTACACCGTTTAGCAACTCCGAATACAAAAGCAACTGCATACCTTCATCAGGAAAAAGGGAAGGAGACTATGCTTGATGGCACAGGGAAGTCATGACATTAAGTAACAATGTTAATTTATTAACTAGACAAACTCACCATTATCCTCAACCTGGTAACCAATTAAACTGTGATTCTCAGTAACTAAAAGCCATCTATGATTCAAAAAGTCCCCCTTCTAATTTTGAAGCTGCATGCTAACTTAACATTACAGCACATTACTGCTAACTGGGAAGAAGTTACAACTCCTGACTTAAAAACCAGTTTGTGCCACATTTGCCATGAGCAACATGTATGTAACAGAGCCAATATGCCAATGGTTAACCAAAAGCACCATTCCTCAAGTAGATACCTACTTAAGAGAAAGTTTCCTTGACAAGATACTTGACTGATCACTGGACAATAGAGTACGAGATTCCTTTTTTTGCAGTAATTCAAGTAATCCAACTTCAATCAACATTTTAGTTCTAATCCTCCCAGTGTTAGTGAGATCCATGTTATCTCAAATTTTCTTCCACATTATTCTAATGATTTACTGTTATGGTTTAAGCCCAGCCAGTAACACAGAACCATGCAGCTGCTCGCTCACTCCCCACCTTCTTCCTCGCCCCAGTCCAGGAGGGATGGGGAGGAGAATCGGAGGAATGTAACTCCCACGGGTTGAGATAAGAACAGTCCAGTAACTAAGGTATAATACAAACCACTACTGCTACCAATAATAATGACAAGAGGAATAACAAGGGGAGAGGACACAACCGCTCACCACCCACCGACCGATACCCAGCCCGACCCGAGCAGCGATCTGGGCCTTCTGGGTAACTCCCCCCAGTTTATACACTGGGCATGACGTGCTGTGGTATGGAATACTCCTTTGGCCAGTTTGGGTCAGATGTCCTGTCTTTGCTTCCTCCCGGCTTCCCCTCCTCCCTGGCAGAGCATGAGACTGAGAAAGTCCTTGGTCAGAGTAAACATTACTTAGCAACAACTAAAAAACATCGGTGTTATCAGCGTTGTTCTCAGACTGAAAGTCAAAACCACAGCACTGCACCAGCTACTAAGGAGGAGAAAAAATGACTGCTGTAGCTGAACCCAGGACACTTACATACCTAATAATATCACCAGGTCTGCAGCAATCTAAACAAAGGACCCAAAGAAAGAAATGAAAATGCACTTTCTCCACTTCCCCAACAAACCCCACTCAACAGATGCATTTTCCACATGTGACGTAAGCTGAACAATAACTGTGCTAAGGTGGGAGAAAAAAAAAAAAAAAAAAAAAAAGTTTTTTTCCAGGCAATTTTGTACCAGATCAGCTGCTTGCTCTGGATAGCATGCCAGTCAGGAAAAAAAACAGGACGGTAAACAGGAAAAAAGAGCTGACAGAGACTATCTCCCCTGGCAGCAACACAAGCTTATAGAAACTACATCTTAAGCAAAATTAACAGTAGAACTCTTCATTTACACATGGTTACTGCAATTTCTTACAAGCCATCTGCTACTGGTCACTGTCAAGATACAGGATACAGCACTACACAGATTTTCAGTATAACCCTCCTTACAGCAAATAAACTCCAAGTTTGTCATCTCAAAAGAAACTCTTACCTGGTGGAGGCCCACCAAATTTTCTTTGCCCATTTTCTTGAACCATGCTGTATCCAGTCTTCTCCATCAGGGCAAGTAAAGCAGCCTCATTCTGAGTGCCGCTTCGAATTTTGCCACATCCATTTCCTGCAGCTTTATTTTCCTCATGCATATCTGCAACAGCTCCAACAGAAAATTGCAGATACTTCAGGCCAAGTAATTCTAAGTTCTTATATGTATACAGAAGCTACCAAAGCACAGAAAAACAATTTATGCTATACTTGCCCATTTACTGTGACTTTGTTTAGCATAAGGCTTCAATCCCAAATCCACCTACTATCATCTCTGCATTTGTTTTCAAAACATTGTTCTGTACTTGTGATAATCTTGAACTTTAACCAGTATCTATATATTCTATATTCAAATATTCATAAATTGTATCACAACTCTAAGCACGCTGCCCTTCAACTAGAATAATGAATTATTTCATAAATCATGTTATCACAGTTGTGAGGAGACCTATATGCTACTTGAAGTGACAAGTTCCATTTTCTTATTACTGCATTTTATAGAAATACTACTGATTTTAAAACTGTATTTTAGTATAAGAATAATTCGGGAATACATTAAATCTATGCCTAAATAATATAAAGAATTCAAAGAATTAATGAACAGAAGTAATTTAATTCAAAACAATACATAATAAAACTAGGCAGAACTGTCTGACAAAGCTAAAGGGTTGAAATAATCCCACTCCTGGGGTCCTTATTTTCATGCCTTTATCTATTTTCACAATTTCCAAAACTAAAAATGTTCACCAATATGGTTGTTGCTGCTCTAGCCACTATTTCTCTGGCATGCCAAATCTTGTACAACAGCTTTAGGTTTCTGTCATTCAGGTGATGGGAAACAATCACATTAAGGAGCCCATTTGGTAGTTACCAACTCTACTAGTCAAGCCCCTTAAAAAATTAACTTTCAAGTCAGATTTTTTTTTTCATGGCCTCTTTTTCCTTTCACCCAATTTGTGTCTTCTTTTCCCAAGATTCTTTGCTTTAAGGTCAGCAATACTTAGACAAGCAATCTTCTTCAGTAAATAAATCCTTTGCAAACAAAAAAAAAAAAAAAAAAAAAAAAAAATATACCACCAGAAAAATAAGCTACAACTTCCATTTGTTCTTTGATGTCCCTTATGTTTTCAGCTTGCTTTGTCTTCAGGATGAGGCTCCAATAAATTATGATCTGAGACATCAGCAGTTTATTTTTTCCAAGAAAAACAGTTAAAATCAGTTGTTTCTTGTCAACTCACTGTTACTTGCTGAGCAACGAGGCTTCCTAGGTAAGGCCTCAACTGATGAAGTATCTGGAAAACAGAGAATAAAGGAAAGTAAATCAAGGACAGTAAAGAGTGCATAAACCTTCACATGTCTCTCCCTTCATTAAGCTTCCACTATTCAAGGTCCCAAGAAACCAACCATCTCGAGCACTGCAGCAAATTCAAACTAGTTGCACTGAACTGAACACTGCCAAAAGGGAGGGAAGAAGAGTTTCAAGAACAGTTACAACTGCATCCTTTTTCTACAGCCTGAAGCTGAAGCCACCTTCTCTTCAGCTTACCACTTCTGGTGCTTTTGCACTAACTAAACTATTACTTTTAGCTTGATGATCCAAATGAGCACCATTATCTACATAAATTATTTTACTTGACAGCTGACTGTAACTCCCTATCACTAGCAGAAATAAAAATTAATAAACCACAGAAATGTATCAAATGTTATCCCACCTATCTTCATATATAAAGGTTTTCAGATGATTGCTGGTCACACTAAGCAAACTTTTACCTCCATACTCAAAACACTAACCACCTCCACAGTTGCTCGTCCTTTTCAGTTACACATGCCACTGAAAACTACCCCAGCACCTCCAAAATTATTTTGCATAATTTAAGTTTTTAAAAATATGATATATTCCATTTATGGAGTGATTAAGCCCCTTCCACCGCTACATTTATGCATATTAATTAATGTCCTGAGGTGGCCTTCTCCCCACATAGCAGCTCAGACATTTCAAATGTGCTTTGAATCAAAGTACCAGTGCATTTTTTTTCACAGCAGCCTTCACATTACATTATAACAGACTTCACATACCCCTTAGTTAGAATGGGGATAAAATAAACAAGTATATGTTTTTCCACCCCAGAAAAAGAAGACTTTTGGTGGAGATATATGTATTTTGTCTTTTCTATCAAGCTTGTATTCATTTTGGGGCAGGAATCCATGTAAGCAACCACTCTGGTTGAGTTTATATGACACCCATCACTGGTCATTAAAAAAAGCCAAACAACTCCTGGCTTCATCAAAACGAGATTCCAGAAAGGAAGCAGGGTAGAGCACACAAAAAAAATCACTGACAGGCAACAGCAGTAACAGCACCACGCCTATCTGCTACAAATAGGATTCCATCTCTTTTCAGCAAATCAATGTGTTGTGTTTCACATGCTGCATGGAGATTCCATAATCAGGAAAACTCTGCACCTTCAGGCCTAACAAGGTACGGAAACAGACAACAGAATCGGAACAAGGAAGAGGTAAATTCATTTTCCCTTTGTCCCAGTGAGTTCAAACATCCAGCCAAGAACATTATCTATAAGATCAGCAAGGGGATACAAGATAAAATCGTGCTAGGTGACAAGATCGCCCTCCGCCCTCCCACAGCGGTGAAGACGCACTGAAGAGCTAGGACACGAGACCAGTGCAGGAAGCAACCGAACCACAGATAGGCCCCAGGCCGCAAACGCCACCTGAGGAGGCAAGAAAGCATGTAAGACAACGAGGGAAAAGAGAAACAGCAGCCCCGGCAATACCCTGCTCTACTCTGGCCGACTTGTACGTTGAGGGAGCCCG
>NW_009928142.1:0-3674 GCF_000696875.1 Nestor notabilis | reverse complement strand
GGACAGGGCGGCACGGCGAGCGTGCGCGTCTATTCTGTGTTGTTGTATGTTTCAGGTCGATAAATAAATGTGTAATAGTTAATGTGCAGACACATCAGAGTAATAACAATGGGATGAAATCAAAGGATTATCAATCTCTGTTAGTAACTGCTGAATAACAATGTTGCGGTGTGATTGATAGCGCGCTTCATTTTATGACTTTTCTATTGCTCTTGATTTTTATAGCAGTATAAACAAACTAAATCATTTCTTCCAAGACTTCAGAGCGAAATCGTCTTTAGGGAAGGGGGAAATCAGAGAACGAAGTCCGCGGGAGAGAAAAGAGCATGCAGGGCTGACACGTAAGCGTGTCAGAAAGAAAATGACAATAGGGCATATGTAAAATACCCTAATCGCATTCTGCTTCGGCGCAGTTCTGTTTTGTCAAGTGCTTGAATTCACCTGGGCAGCGTCGGAGATGTATTTACAAGGATTTTATTCCCCGTCATCTTTCCATTTTCCCAGTGTAGCCAGAAAACTGCCAGTCAAGTCCGTTCCCTGTTACAATTTACGGTATTCCCCACATGATCATAGGAACTGAAGTTCCTAACAAGGAAAGGCTTTAGCACAATGGCCCAAAATCTTCAGAGTGACACGAGTGTCTTCAGAAATCACTTCAGAGCAAAGTAAAAGGATTTTCTATGGCGGATCCAGTGATTTTTCCTCAATAAATAGGTTTTAGATTGTTACACACACGTAGAACCGGAACAAAGGGCAGTACCAGAAAATATATTGGTTGCCCCTAATAAAATTTATTTAGACAGTTTACTTCTCATAAAAAATAGAGATTGAATTTTGTACAGGAGCGCATGCCAAGGGGCCAGGCACTGGGAGATCATCTCCCCCCGCATCTTCCCTTCCTTTTCTTTCCTTTTCTCTCCTTTTCTTCCTCCTCGTCGGGGCCTGTCCCGGGGTCCCGGCCGGGGCCGCTTTCCCTTCCGCTTCCCTTCGCCCCCCGCCCACTTTTTTTCCCGCCGGCCCAAGGAAGACGGCGGGAGCGGAGCGTGCCACGTTTGGGAGCAATGACACCCTAATTCTCCGGTGCCGTGACCTGGGAAGAAAGGGTAGAGAACTTTCCAACCCCCAGAGCTTTCCCCTCCTCTCCCCGCCGCTAAACTGAAGCCCTGATCGAATGAGGCTGTAATACAAACAAGTGTATTTAACCAATTCTGCTCTAATTTAGGAACAGAACCTTCTTTTATCAGAATAATTATACCTGGAGCGAGCAACACGGTAAAATAAGGTTAAACTGTTAAAGTCAGCAGGGTGGCTTGGCGTAAATGGCTGATCAGATACGTAATTTGATATTTTATTTATGTATTTATTGAGCACCCATCCAGTTAAGCGGACTGCTGTATGCAGAGCACCGAAATTGCTTTTTACAAGTAGCGACGCTCCCCGCGCTTATCAAATACAACTTTTGGTTGCCTGGTTGTACGCGCGGCTTTTTTATTATTATTTTTATTTTATTAATTTATTATTTCCAGATAGTAGTGCTGAAACGTAGGATATTATTATTCCCATTCCCGCTCCTCAGTGCTGCATTGTAACATTGTTCGCTTTAATGAGAAGCGCCTCCCTCAATAATTAACGACCTCACATTTCCCTATTTTCTTGCCTGATGAAAAGAATCAATTTTAATTCATTGTAAATTACAGCTATGCTTTTGAGTGTTATTTGCTTACTTTTCCACATCGGCATACCCTAAACACAAATGACAAATCAAACTATATCCTTTCGTTAGGCGTAATTTGGAGTTAAGAAATGGAAAAACATAAACACGTGTTTTCATTTCAGTCAACCCTCTCGAAAATATGACTTCGGAAATGAAGGACAAGGCTGCCAGCAGCTACAGATCCCAATTTATTCATTCTAGTCAGAACTAAGTGTGACGATCATCGCTGCTTTACGACACTAGGCTGCATGCAGCATTTCGTAGCTGCAATAAATATACTTCTTTGAAAGCAACTTTATGAAGTTTAAAGGCATCCAAGGCAAGAACGATCGCTGCTGATCAGAAACGCAGCCGTCAGGAGTTCCGAAAGCAGCCTCCCTGAGGGCGGCGGGGAGAGCTTGGGTCTCCTCCTGTCATCTGTTCTCAAACACCGCCAAGAACAGCGTTTTCCCATTTGCTTATTTATCTAAATATCTGCATCTCGCTCCGGCGGAGTCAAAGGCAGCGCTTCCGACTGTCTCCTCGCCGGCAGGCTGCGGGGCAGCTCTCCACAGCGAACCGGTTGCCTTAGATTGAAAGGATGGCTTCTATCAATTAATTTTCATCAGAACGGTGACAACCAGTCTTTTATGGGGAAAAAGCTATTTTAATATAAAGGTATGACTGACACCCCCACCCGCTCTCCCCCGTCCAGACGCAAACTCTTCACACATACACACAAAGTTGCCTCCCCCTTCCCCTCAAGCTTTGTATGCATGTATGTATGTATAGACTTCGGGCATTATAGTAAGTTCCCAAACTTAAAAACGCGGAGCCCAAGCCTAGCGCACCGAGCCGTGCCTTGTGCGGCCGGACAGGAATTGCTGGGGCTGCCCCGAAGGTGAAGGCACCGCCGCCGGTACGACGCATTTTCCAGATGCCTTTTAGAGCGCACTTCAAGGAAGACTCCCTACTGAGCTTTGAGAAATTTGCTTAACACATACCCATATATTTTAAACCCCAAACCTCCTCATCCGGCTGGATAAAATAAACCACCATATGTGGCAATGAGAGAATATACATCAGAGACGGATGTGGATGGGGTATTTAACTTTCTCCCTTTTAAGGCCGTAGTTTTAATCTCCAATTACATAGGTGGTATATAGTAATAAGGAACACACGTATTTTGTTTATATGTGTTAAGTTGGCTGCTTTTCTGATTTCTATTTACTCAAGATAAATAATCATATATCAGTTATTCAGTTAGGTGACAAGTCTAGTAATTGGAATAAAAGAAAACATCTCATCCTTATCTCTTCCTCTAACTAGATATAGCGCTAATAAGACTGCATCAATCTTATCTGGCAAATAAATAAAATAGACAAACAAACAAATTCGCCTCCAACAAGTTAATGTGGTGTATCTGAGTGGAAAGTAGATATTTTCACGCATTCTGGAGATGAGGAGTGACTTTTAATAAAATCACAAGAAAAACAAATGTAATTCTGTAAGCAATTTCAGAGCTCAGCCATCTCTCCCTCGCGCCATTACTTAGCATTCTGCAGCCGTCCTAACCTTTTCTTTTAAAAACCAGTTAGTTCCAGAAATATGACTGTCACTCAATCTGGGACCTTTCGATCCACCTTCCTTTATTACTTGGGGGGCAATTCTGGAGGTAATATGGTTTATTTTACAAGGATGATTTTTGTTGACTTTTTTCTTTCCCCTCCCTCTCCCCTTCCCTTCCCCTCTTGCCCGAGCGCGGCTAATTCGGGGCGTCTATATTCACTCAATTAGAGAAATCTAAAGAGAAAATCGATCTTCCATCTGCAGAAATGCCAGCTTAACAAATTAGATTCTTGTTTCGTGCAGGTGATTTGGTGACAGTCGGGGAATTAGAAGTAATAAGTTGTTGTGTTTGAGACCACCTCCTCGTCCCCGGCTCTCCGCCCTACCCCCGGCCGGGCCCCGCCAGGGGAGC
>NW_009928141.1:442-19246 GCF_000696875.1 Nestor notabilis | reverse complement strand
AAATAAAATTATATATATATATAAATTGGTGCTGATTTTATAATTGCGCAGTTTGTTTAGTTTTTTCTTACTTTTAAATTCCAACTTAAAATTATGAGGTTTCAGAAATATATTGAAAGTTTAACAATGTTTAAAAATAGAAGAGCATGAGAATTCATGCTTTAAAAATGATTTTTAAATTTGTATTTTATATTGTTTTATCTATCTGTCTTTGCAAGCAGTCTTCAGGTTAAAGATACTTCTAACAGGTTACAGTACATTTCTTCTGTATGTAAATTAGATTGGATAATAGAAATTCATAAACAACCCATAATATTCTTTGAAAGCTAAGCTTTAAACTTCATTTTGTGTCCATTCACAAATAAATTAAATTTGGTCTAAAACAGAAAGTGGATCTATGCCATTTTGACATCGACTCATTTTGCAAGGCTTAGGCAGCTAGACATCATTTTAAAGGAAATATTAACTTATATTACATATGTATATTTTTTGTCAGTTGTCTCTCGGTTCTTGAGGTATATTATTTTAATCATTCCATGCCTTAATATGCTTGCAATACAAGAATCTCCCCAAATGGGTGAATACAAAAGGCTTCCTGTTTTTAGACTCAGAAATTAAACATTCGGCTGTGGTAGCCAAAAACCATAGATTATCTAAAGGATCATGATAAAATATAATTATTTTACTAAGTCATGGGGTAACAACAAACTCAAACCTAGATCTGCCTAACTCATTTTACATAAATAAATACTCTCATGTCTAAAAGTACTGCCTATATTGTTTTTCACACCACTGCATTTAATAGAACTGCTGAGAGGACTGTATATATGATTTTAAACTTAAGTTGATTTTTCTTACTCTTGAAGGAGTGTTTCTTTGTGAAAGCAGTTCTTACAGCTTTGTTTTCAACCAGCTAAAAATGTTTTATATATTTACCTTAACCTGTTGTCCTCCACATTCTATTGTCCTAATTGTACTGTTTTCTGATTTGTATTTATGTCTTGAGACAGTAACTTTTTGAATAAAAATAAACCTACAGTATGTTGTATGTTTGATCTTTTTAAATCGGGGTTAGGGGAGGACAGTGAAGAAAGGGGTATGAGTAATGCAAATGTTATGTTTATAGAAATCAAAATCTTTTTCCATGTCTTTTAAGTGTTTGTCTCAGAGTTGGGATAATGTATGAAAAACTGCACTGTTTTATATTTGTAATAAATTGTACAAGTTTTTAAAATGTGAATAAAGCACTAATTGGGTAATAATTTAAAGTAGAAAAGTTAATGCAATCATGATTGTTTTAAATATGCTTTAATTTGAGATAAACTTGTTAAAAGAATTAGTGTAAATACAGAGTGAGCTTTTCAAGAGGTTAGTACCTGCAAATAAAATTTTTAAAGTTTGTATAGAACTTTTACATGCCAAGAAATCAATGCTTAATTATTTTTGTGTTCTGTTTTTTAAAGGTGTATCAATAGCCTTCCTGTTGGTTTCTTTTTTCTATTAACTTCTATCTGACATGATTCAGAATGCTTTTGATTCAGAAATTGGAGATACTGTATATAGTCCAGTGGAAATACCACTAAGAGTGTGCGCTTTACCATACACCTGATTAGTGTTCTAAGCTTAATTGGCAAGACAGAGAGGAAATGAGGGGGCAACCATAAGCATCTCTTCCCCTCCCTCTTCCCTTTCCTCAACTACTGAGCAGCTCTGGCTGCGTGTTGAAAACTCCATCCTGTTACAAGGCTTTTTTTAAAGGAGTAATTTTAAACTCTTAGAGATAATACTTCTAATCCTTGCTAATGTAACTTTGGCTGATATTTTATTATTATTAATTACAAATGTTAATTCCTGTCTCTAAATCCTGCTGTAAGTTCAATAGTATCTTGTGGAAAATGGTTTTAGTAGGTTCTAAGTTTATAACAAGAGAAATACCTTTACTATACAATGTACAGTCTGTCCTAGTTAAACCGTTTTGGTACAAAAGCCTGTAAATGAAAGAAGTTTGAGTTTTGAAGAGATGTGATAAAAATGTAGAAAACAAGAAATGGTTCAGAGAAAGTAAAGTGTGTCCTCTAGTTTACCAAAGAGGCCACGGAGAAGATACTGACACAGAGTGAAGTTCAAAGGAAGAGTCTTCACATATTCTGTAAAAAAAGTATTTCTTGATATTAAACAACCAAAGACAATATGTAAGAAGTTAGTGATTGCTGTTGTTTGTTTCTTTGTTTTTCCTTTGCATGGTGTGGTGCTGATTCCTGTAGCTTGTCAGAGCCAGTAACTCCCCATCTTCTCTAATCTAAGTATAACTAAATAATTGCTGCTTTAAAAGCTACTCCTCTTTGTTTTACTGGTAGTTTACACACACGCTTGTCTTGGCATGGGATTTCAGGATTCCAATACTGTTAGCTTTAACTTCCTACCTGTAAAAAGCCTACTGGGCTTTTTGAGATGCTTCGATTCACAATAGTGTTTTGCTGCTTTTCAGCCTGTAGCTACCTTATTTTTTTGGGGGGGCTTTTTAATAGCCTGATGAACATCATGGTGTTAATTATTTGAAGCATTTGTCAAAATTGTCAATTTGTACTCAAGAATTCTTTTGATAAGACACAAATTGGTTCTTTAAACATATCCTCATTCATACTCATCTGCTTTAATTTTCTTTAATCAATTTATGATACTGAAATGCAGTTTCTGCCATTCCCTCATTTTTCATAATCCTAAGCCATCTTTAGTACTGAGATTGTTTACTTTCTGGTATCTGTTGGCATCCAAATGGGATCATAGCTTTGACGGAGGTGAGTGATGACACATACGTGGAAAACAAGGTAATGTAGGACAATACTGTTCTATAGCAATAACTCTATTAAAAACCCTACAGTCAGTGTTAGTAGTGCCTGTCATTTTCCTCAGCTGTCTATCCTGTATCCTCTCTTCCTGTTGCTGAGCTTTCTTGAATGTATTTCTTTGATTAAATCTGAATTTTCTTTTTTGTTTTTTTTGTTAGCAGCTAGACTTTGACTCATTTTGTAACTAGGTGTCTTCCACCTAGAGATCCAGTTGCTTTTTTTGTTGCGTGGTTTGGTTTTTTTTTTTTTTTGGTAGCTACTGCCAGGTTTTACACACGTAAATCAGAGTGGCAGCACAGTGGTGAGAAGCTATGACCATGCCCATCCAGAGCATGTTGAAGTGATTGGGTGGCTGTTAACAGAACCCCACATGAAAGCTTCCCTCTTCTAGAGAATGCGTGCAGCTCTCTGCAGTGTTGTGTAGTTTCTGCTAAGCTTTTCTGAACACTTCCTGATTGGAAAAGAAGCAAGGCCATCATTTTTGCCTGTATTAACTGTATTTGTGGAAAAAGCTGATTACAGCTTGAATTCTGCACTATAAATCAAAATGCTAAACCCTCTAGGGGTCCTAGAACATCTCAAATTAGGAAGGGGATGTGAAGTCAGTAGTTACTTCATGAGAGCATTCAAGTAATAAAACAAGGTTTTGTAGAAATTAATTAGTTTGATGAAGACAGCTTCTTGTGTGTTGAGATGGGTAATGACAGGTCAGATCAATGCGCACAGCAGCGCGTTCAAATTTGGGAGGCTGTGGATGTACCTAGAATGCTGTCTTGGCTAAGCAGCTAATGTCCTGTTTATTTGCATTCTTTAAGAGTGCCTGTGAGCCCCCCTCCCGTGTTCATTTCTTCCAGATACAAATATAGTTACGATTTATGTGTCAGAATTTTAGCAGGGAAGGTGTCCGTGTACTTACTTAGCCTTTCTCTATACTGCTCATTCAGTACAATTACCTTAGCTTAAACTTTTTTGTGTGCCTTTGTCTCAGTTGCCTGTAATGTCTGTTGATGGGTATTGTAGGACAGTGGCTCCTTGGGAATTGCAGCGAGCACTGTGTGTAGTTAGTGCCGTAAATGACTGGGTTAGCTCAGGGCTGTGGTATGTGTGATGGGGCTTCATCTCGACCTTCCCATTGTGTGCTGTTCAGCCCCACTATTTATCTGACAGAATGCTTCACCCTTTTGAGTACCCTGTTGGCAGCTCCACGTGAAGCCTCTTACTTACCACACCATATGGCCATTCCAGGAAGCCACACCATTTGCTGCTGCTTTTGAAATGGCAGTTAAACCACAGTTCTTGAGTGACGTTTGTGCAGATCTCTTACTCCTTTAACACACTTTTCAGAGGGTTATATTCTGTCGTCTTCTTTTTGGACTGCTGAACTCCACCAAAAGCAAAAAACAAAACCACAGCCACTTGTTTTTCATATCGTGCACAAAAGCACTTAAAGATGTGGCATATCTTATATTTAGCCTGCTCTTCGTGGTTTTCATCTAAAAATATTGAGCTGTCTTTTACACAACTGTTCTTGCGTATCAACTGACAAAACCTGTCTTCTCATTCTTTCTGTTGCTGGCATATAATCTTTTCAATCTTGAAAAGCAGACTTTTTGGGGCGTTTTTTTTTTTAACTGAAGTCTTCCATTACAGCCAGGAATTGAAGTGCTCTACGACACTCTGCGTGGATTAGGGAAGTGGCTTTGTCAGTGAAAACACTATCTTGTCATTTCTATCCTGTTTGAGGTACTGATGGTTTAAGGGCATATTGTGGCAATGCTTGTAACTGGAGAAGCCTACAGATTTGGACTATGAGTATTCCTTGTTTAGGAACTATTTTCTTTTTCCTTTGTATCAACAGCTTGTACTTGGTGAAGGCAGCTTGGTTGAAGTGCCATGGAGCTAAAAGGAACAGATGTTCCATTTAAACTTGCTTTCACTACACATTCTTTTTTTTTTTTGTCTCCTTAACCTTGCAACACTTCATCTTCTGTTTCAGAATGACTTTTAACGTCATCTCTCTAGCTCACCTGGGTTAGAGGTGTAGTTCTGGCAGAAAGACGTGTCCCATAGAATGGAGGGTCTGCCAAGGATGAGGCTTAAACCATTAGCATTACCTGCCTTTCCCCCGGATCTGTGCTGAGTTAACCAAAGAAAACAGATTGTTTGTTTATTGTGCCATGCTGCTGATCTGTCACGGAGTGTGACGGACCCACACGTTTTACAGATTTAGACGGTTTGGAAGCATCGTCTCTTCACTTCGCATTCCTTCAGTTAATAGTATTAGATTTAGGTCACCTGAATCATTATTAAATTCAAAAGATGTGTCTTGTAGCCTTCTCTTAAATCCCTACCTGCAGGAAAGTCAGGTTTCTATTTACTTACATATTCTTTTTAAATTTGATTTGCTGTTCCTCTTGCTTGTTTACCAGAAATGAACGATGTGTGAAGCAGAACCAAACCACACCACTCAGTGATGTGTAATCAAAGAAGTGAGAACTTGGCAGGCCAGCTCTTGCGGGTAGATAACAACTGTGTTCTCTGGATAAGGAATGACTCCTGTTCTACAGAACACAAACGTAACAGACGCACAAATCCCTGCTCCGGATCTAGTTCACGCCAGCGTAACATGGATCTGTAGAACAGGATGCTCAGGCCAGTCAATGTGTTGGGCCCTGGTTGACACGGCCACATGGTGATTCCTCCTCAGGCTCTGCCTTCTGCCCAGTGTCAGACGTGTGGTGCCCATCTCCTCTCTGAGGGGGGAATAATGACGTTACCAAGCTGCCAAGGGCCTTGCCAGGTCTGTAACCCTGATGGCTAAAACTCTGATGTAACTCTGATGGCTAAAAAGATGCCAAAAAAGTTCCCTTTGCTGTCCAGCTTTCAGACCATTGTATCCATGTTGCTGCCTTCATTCTCCACTCTCAGCCTGAATTCACAGGGCCTCTCTGTGTCGCTCGTCAGGAGAGCAATACAAGTCCACTGCTGTCTCCATCCTCAGGCACTGGATGTTGAAATGGCAGGCAGATCCTTTCACCTGCCTACATTGAACAGCATGATTGTTTTCTGTAATCATGGGCACTTTTTCTTTACAGTTCTAAGGTACAGAGGAGGGTGTGCGTTGCAGGATTTTGGACTGAATTATTTGGGAACCAAGCTTTGTCTTTCAAGGCAGATACATATCATTAAGTAAACTGATGTTTGTGGTACAGCTGATTACAAAGAATTCTGCTTTCAGAGGGCACTGCTAACAATTAGCAAAGTGAAGGTCATGTTAGTGATACCAGGCTGCTCAAATCAGTGTGGTATTTTCAAAGTGATGCCTTGTAGCTTTTGCAGAAGTCAAAGTATTAATTCTGTTGTCATCTTAGTGCCATAGCTTTTAGGGGTGAGATTTCCCTGACTTTGTATGAGAATCAGATCTGGATAGGTAATTTGTGATAACTTATTCATTGAATTTGGACTCTTTTATTTGTTCAGACATTGGGTGTGCTTTCAGTTCTGTTTCTGGTCCTGCTGTTCCTGGCTGAGATTCAGTTTTGGTTTGGTTTTTTTATTGCCACCCTTCAAAACGCAGGGAGCTTTTCCAGTTATCTTCGTGGTCCCTATTGTCTCTTTTTTAATATCCTTTTTGGAGAAGCAAAGCTTTTTAATGCCGTTTCAGCATAGCTCTTGACACCTAACACATTACTAAGTGAAGATAACCTTTGTACTAGCATTCAACTTGAGACTTCTAAGACAGCCCTAGTCTCCAACCAGATTGAGGAAAAGTTGCAAGTATTTGCTTGTGACATCCAAAATGTTGCTAAAGCAACAAAGTGTTTGTTACAGCACCCAACATGGTTGTAATTTTTAATAAGATTGTAGAATCATAGAAATGGGAGAACTCTGCAGCTTCCAGGGCCTAAAAGGGCTGACAAGCTCTGGAGAGGGGCTTTTTACAAGGGCTTATAGGGACAGGGCAAGGGGGAATGGCTGTAAATGGACAGAGGGGGAAATTAGATAGGCAGAAATTCTTCCCTGTGAGGGTGCTGAGGCGCTGGCACAGGGTGCCCAGAGAAGCTGTGACTGCCCCATCCCTGGCAGTGTTCAAAGCCAGCTTGGACACAGGGGCTTGGAGCAACCTGCTCTAGTGGAAGGTGTCCCTGCCCGGGGCAGGGGTTGGAGCTGGGGGAGGTTTAAGATCCCTTCCAACCCAAACCATTCTGTGATTCTGTGACATGCTGTTCGAGGCATGGCCTTGCCACAGCAGAGCACCGTAAGTCCTTAACCTCTCTGCTGGCCAGGCAGGCTGCTGTGACGAAATGGAAGATCATCTTTAATCTACTTCAGCCAGGATCGAGTGATTTTTACATTCAGCTGCCTCTCCACAGAGGCATTTCCAGAATTACAAGGCAAATACATCACTACTTGAGGGAGTATTTAATACTCAATGTATGCGTGTTTAGTACCTTGATCTGCATGAGCAGAGATTTACTCTACCAGAATGAGTGGCACTGCTCTGGAGCGGTGCAATGCTCCCTGGCCCCACCGCCTGCTTTCCAGCAGGATAACCAGTACAGGGCTTTAAATCTATTTAAAATCATTTAATCTATTTTAATCTAATCATTTAAATCTATTTAAATGATTTTTTTTTTTCTTTCCAATATTTCCAGTTAACTCTGATACTTACGTGTGAACTCCAGGATAGCACCTTACAGTAGCCGACTGTACACGGTATGCTGTGGCATGTCCCCTTCTGCAGGGCATGTCCATCTGCACTTGCACAACCTGGGTGTTTATTTGGACTAGAATTGATCTGTTGCAGAAGTCACTGGCATAAGGTCTCAGTGTTTGGGTTTTTTTGTTTGGTTGGTTTTCTCCCCCTCTTCTTTATTTACTTTATCACTTTGTACCTGCAGATCTTCACAACCTGTAAATCTCTACAAGAACATACAAATAAGCAAAGCTGGTTTTGTTGCTTATAGTAACAAAAGAAAATCCTATGCTCAACGGAAAGAAGATCATGATAAGCCACATCAGGGTGAAGATAAAATTGGTTAACAAGACTCTTCATAGAGAAGAACGATAGTGATGAAGAAAATAATCTTCTTATGGAATACTGCAGGGTTTGTGTTGTGAAGGCAGGGTTGAGGCTTCTCCACTGTGTTTTACAGACTCTGTGTGTGGAATTCATCTCTCCCCTGTGTCACTTGAGCCCTGGGAGCTGTGGAAGTGCCCTGTGACGGGCTGCTGTGGGGTGTCTAATGGTCCCAGGAGCACTGTTCTCAGTACGAGGCACTTGATGCTGTCCTCTCCCAGGGACAGCTCTGCAGTGTGCTCCGTCTGCCTTCATCTCTGCTCTTGCCCTTCAGCAGATAGCAGGATACCTCTGTGGTAGTGGACAAAATGGCAAGTACTTCTGGAGCTGAAGGGAATTAATTGCTGGATTAAAATGGGATGAGTTCTCTGTATTAGGAAAATACATTTTAGGAAAATATTAAATTACAGGAGCCTCTTAATAGACACAAAGGAGCTGGCAGAGCAGAAAGGTGTAACTTGAGATGTTTACATGGTTTTAGTAGCAGGGGAATTTGAGAATAGATTGTGCTTCTCAATACTGCTAGGATGTGATTTACAGGTGTTCTGGTTCAGATGTGTAATGAATAATATGTTTTAAGTGCTGGAGCATCACTGTGGTGAAGGCTGCTGTACTTCCCATGGGAGAAGAGCTCAGGTAAGCGATGTTCAGTTCCTCGAGAGGGCTTCATTGTTCTTCCATGTGGCCAGAAATTTGGGGAAGAGAATGCTTCTTGTTCAGGCTTTAAGTGCAACATAAATGTAGCTAAATTTATTCTAGGACCCAAAATAGCCCAGCAGTGTATAAGTTGTGGTGCATTATGCTATGCAGATACTCTTTTATCTCCCCTTATAGATCCTCCGGTAGTCTGATAGGCGCCTGTGCCTTCACAGTGTAAAGTGATCTGCTCCAGCAGAGCCATCATCATGCCGGTGTTCAGGAGATCCATGGCCATCAGAAGGGCTCCACTAAAAGACTTGAACCATAATGTGAATTTCACATTCCCACCTTCTGGGGAAGTATTTGGGCTTGTTTTGGGTCCTTACAACACACGTTACTATGGATCACTGGGTTTGAATGCTGTCCAAGCTGGTGATTCCATTTCCATCACTGAGATCACTCGTTCTACCCCATTTCTCCTGTAGCTGCCTTATCAAGTCAGTACTCAGTTAAAACAGGGGTCCTCACCATCATGGAGTGGTCTCTAGTTGGAGCTTGCTAAGAGTTTCTTTCCCAATCATTGGGAAAATAAAGGAATTGCATCAGCTTCTCCTGGACTGTGTTTTCTCCTTGTGTCCTCTCAGTGGCCCTTCAGCTGGAAAGAAAAAATTCAAAGGTCTGAGTGTGTTCAGCAGGAATTTGGGGTGGAAATTTAACAGAAGCCAATCCTCCAACACCTGGTATTTCCCCCCAGTTTATTTTTTCTTACAGTTCCCTGGTTGGGTTTGTTGTGGCTGCCGTGTTTTTCAGCCTGAAAAACACTGATTTTTATTTATCCATTTATTTCCTCCCTTTCGTGGCTGCCTGACTCAGCATTAGGGTGGGTGCCTTGCCCTGTGGTGTCCTGGGGGAGCACCCACCTTTGCCAGCAGCACCCGTCACCTTGCCCTGAAGCAGCAGACACTGTGACGTGAGTACCGGTAGAGCATAAAAGCCGTAACATGAGAAACCACCCGGCTGCTGCCATGTGTTCGGTGGTGACATAGATACACGGGTATAGCCCTCCATTAACAGCAGTTAATCAGTTCTTTGCGTATGAAAGTGGCAGCCTATCCAAAGTGCTGTCCTTGACTCTTTTACTGCCTTACTTCAACCTTCTCCTGAAATTGTTACAGCTTCTTAACTCATTAGGCATTTGCACAATGAATTGTCAGATGTTCCTGGCAGAGCGAAAGAGCAAAGAAAACCCAAACCAATTTTTACTTAAAATTTGAATGGTTTTAAACTGGAATTAATTTGATTTCACATTCAGCTCCTGAGCTGGTGTCAGGACCTTGGAAATGCTGGCTTCTGCACCAGTTAGGACTAATCAGTGTCATTTGAGAAGGAATTGAGGATCTATCTAATTCGATATACTTTCTACTAAATAATGAGTGTTTCTGTCTCCACCCTCTCTCGTTGGTAGTCGAAGTCTCCTTGGTGCTGTAGATGGATTTGTTTTAAGCCAGGCTAAAACTTCACAGGTTCTTCTTCCAATCAGCAAGGCATCATTACAATGATAAAAAAGAGTGTTAGAGTGGGAGCAAACCCCCTCTTCTTTCTTGAGGAATGATCATAAAGCCTTGGATGACTCCGTTTTCTTTGTTTCTGTTTTACTTCATGTGACTGGCTCTGTAAGCCTGGCTGATGTTTTACAGCATCTCTGTGCAGAGCGTTGTGGCCATGGGAGCTGAGCTGGTGGCTCCATGTCCCAGGGGGTCAGTGCTGAGAACCAGGGGTCTGGGCTGTGGGAGCCATGGAGGAGAGAGGAGTTTCCTGGAGATGGGGCAGGTGAGCAGTGGCAGTGCTGGAACGGGGTCCTCTTCATCAGCAGGGGAAATGGGCCCAGGAAAGGCTCTGCTGGTGGGTTCACTCCAGGGCTGGTTGGAGAGTTTTCAAACTGCTCCTTATTGCCCTCCTCGAAGAGAGGTTCAAGACAGTGGTAGTGCTTTAGGAAGGGCTTGTGCTGGAAGCTTTCTGTACTGATGAGTTGCCACCGCCACGGTGCAGTAAATTCGGAGATGGAGAGGCTCCTGCTGGCCTTGTTTGAGGCGATGCCATGTGTTAAACAGAGCAGTTCCTCACAGCGGGACGTTAAAGGTCCTGCAGTGCTCTGGGTGCAGCAGAGATGGAGGTGCTGAAGGGAGGGGTGGGGGTTCAGACTTCTGCTGGGAATGGCTTTTACGGGCTGTCTCGGTGGGACCACAGGTCTGGTGCTCTCCCGTCTTACACCAGGTAGAGAGTTTCTGTGTGGGAGCTGTGGATGTGAACATCAGGAGGCTCACAGAAGGTCAGGTACTTGCTCAGCAGGTGATGTTGGCTGCTCAATACACTCCAGAGTGGAATTTAGCAAAACCAGGATCCTCTGTCACTGCAACTGCTCAACAGAAGGCTGAGCTGCGGGGCTGCTGAGCAGGCGTCTGACTTAGAGACGTCTTCTCCGGTGCCAGAACGATGCCTGAGCCATCGGACAAATCTGCTGGAATTGTCGTATCTTGCAGTATTGGTGAAGTCTGTGATTCCCTGCGAGGCTGATGGAAGCCACATGGAGCCTTCTCACCTACATTGTCATTACCTAATCATCTCTTCCAGTGTATCACAAAAGATCACCTTCTACACCTTTCAGAAGCTCATGTACAAGTTAAAACCCACCTTCCTCTTGAGAAGCGCTGCATCTCGCAGCTGAGCAGGGCACAGGCATTTACATCTGGGGTTTCTTTCACAGCATCCAGGCTGCAGTCTCTTGTGGTTGGGGGTTGGACCTGGAAGTGGAGAAGAGGAGGGATGGGAACCAAATGAGATACGGGTTAGGAAAGATAGTACTGTAAGGGGGGGAACAATGGGGATGTGTTAATACCAGTCAAGGTGGTAATTTGGCAATTAGGTGGCCCTGCACAAGTCCTAGGAAAAGAAGCCATTAAGGAAAATGGACCTGCCAACAAGTGGAGAGGGATGTGATTGAAGAGGAAACTGCTGGTGCTGCTCTATAAAACTGGGGCTCTGAAGGAAGCAAGTGTTGGGTGGAAAGTCCGAAGTCACTAAAAAGGAAGGGAAGAGGAAGTCGCAGAGCTATGCAGAAGACAAAAAGCTCTGCAGGAACCTGATCGCTGATGCTGACACAGCAGGAGCCTTGCTCAGGTGGGTGAAGGCAGGAAAGGCAACTCCTGCCCACACGAGAATGAGCGCCTTTGGCTGGGAAGGCTTCCCCCAGCAGTGGGGCTGTGGTGCTCACCACATCGTGGTTGGTCTCTTGCAGCTTTTTGATGCTCTTCCATCACAAAAATCCATGTGTATCAGATGGAGAGGGGTCCTGTGTCATTGGTTGCAGGTCTTAGTCCAAACCCCAGTGGACACGAGAAAAGCTTGTCCAGTGAACATCCAATGAACGATGAAGGCTCAGCCCTTCCTCAAGCACGGAATGTGTTTGCTGGTGTTGCAGAGTGCATGGGCACAGCTCCTCCCGCAAGTGAGTGTGGCTGCTTGGAGCTGGTCCTGGGTGCTGGTGTGGTGTGGCCAAGGGCAGTGATGGTGGATGGCCCCATCCCACACCAGATGACTGTGGGCAGGCAGCAGAGACCTGTGTGTAAAGTGGAGCTCACAGCTCTCTGGTGTGCAGGGCTTGTGCCCACTCTTGCAGCACCTCCGGGCTCCTGTTTGTCCCCTTTGCTCTTACACAGTCAGCCTTTGCCCCTGCAACCCCCTGAAACCTGTAACAAGCTGCACAAACTGCCAAGAGAGAGAAGACCTTATCCCTGTGGGGTTGGCAGGTTTCACTGATCTGCTTAAAGCACAAGTGCACATGGGAATACAGGAGCCCTGGGAAGGTGGTGACGGGAGCTGCGATGTTCTCTCCAAGCAGCACAGATCATAGATCAGCACAGATCAAATGCTAAATTTTGGGCATCTGATTTCACGAGGTCAGGTAAGGAATCCATGCAAATGGATGGTTTTGTCCTCCTGGATGAAGTACAATATGGCACATAGTGCAATACCTGCAGTTTCACAGTGGGCTTAATCAGACTTTGCCTTAGTGCCACAGGGCACCAAGTGGGAGCTCAAGGGTTTGTTCTGCAGGATATGGGTGCCTCGGCCCTCTCCTCATCCCTGTGCTGGGAGTGGGGAAAGGACTTGTCCCCACACTGGTACTCTGCCAGGCTGGGATCCATCCCACAGGTGTCCATCTGTCCATCCCACGTGCTCCACCATGGACATCTGTCCTGCTTTTCGTGCCTTGGAGCCTGGGTGTGAACACTGCCACCATCTCAGCACAGGGCACTGCTGGCTGGTGAGGAAACCCCCAGTCCTCTGGGTGGGTGAGAAATGTCTGTGGAAAGGTTTCGTTTTCTTTCTTGATAGTTCTGGGGGGAGGAGGAAAACAACTGTGCGAATTTTTTAAGGGAAAAGAGTTTCCTTCTTGCTGTGGGATTCTGCAGCCTCTCAGGAAATGTTAATTCTGGTGAATGTCTGTGATCAAATGAAGTGGTTGGAGCCGGGTCACTAATAAAAAACCAGATATTTGCATTTTTGTTTCAAACTGTGTTCAAAGCACCAGGCGTGAGAGGTGGCACTTGGTGGGCAATTTTGCGTTGCTTGGTAGGTGACTCGGGTCTGTCTGATGTCTGATCACGTCAGATCTCCAAAGAGGCCCAGAGCTCACCTGGGGATGGGTGTTTAAAAGTGCGTCATCCAATTCAAGTACAAAGCAGATGAATGGCCTTATAAATATGACCAGTCATTTGTGTGCTTAAGTCAAGCATTGCCTCTTTGAAAATCCAAATACCTGTTCATCTTCAATCAGAGCTGCCAGCTCCTGTTCTCTTCTTAATTTAGTTATTTCTAATATCTAGCTGCTAGTGTGGCTGCACTCCCCCCCTGAAATGCCAGGGAAAAACATGTGCCACCTCGCTGGTGAGAACGGCGTGGGGAGGCAGCGTGATTTGTGTGCGTGTGCGAGCGGTGACAAAATTGAAGTGTAAATGAGGGCTCGGGCTGTATAAATCTGACACTGCGTTAGGTGCTGCTGGTGGTAAATCCCTGTGTCCCGGAGGGAGGAGGTAGCAGGAGGCTGTCTTGGCTCCCGCGTGCTGCTGAGTGCAGTTGGTGGGTGAAGGAGGAACCGGTGAACACACAAACCTCCCCGGGCAAGAGCTTTGCCTCTTGCAGTTGCGGTGTCTGCGCTGCACTGGGGCTGAGCTGTTGAGCCCACTGTGCTTCGGGGCACGCTGCCCAATGGGATGGTCCCTCTTGTCCCCCAGAATGGGCTTCGTTTCTCTGCTGGCACTGGGAAAGGTGCTAAATTGCCCCACGGACGCCCTCAACAGGGCCCATCTCCCTAGGAAATACACCTAAGCCTCATTCCAGCTCACAGGGTGGAAGGAAGGGCTCCTGTCCCAGTGGCCCCCAGCTCCCTCAACAGCTGTATTTGGGGAGAAGCAGTTTTTAATCCAGGAAAGGATATTCTAGGGAAGCAGAGGAGCTGGCTTTGAGAAGGGGAGGTCAAGTGCTGGGAAGAGGTTTGGCCTCAGCGCTGCTGAGGGCTGTTTCCAGAGAAAAAGTGTATTTATAGAAGGGCCCAGAAATAGCAGTGTGATGTATCTGCAGTGCTGCAGGCCCCTTGTTCCCTGCCAGGACATTTGGGGGGCTTGGCCATTTAAAGTATTTCAGGCATGGCACAACTTCAGCTGCCATCAAAGCTTGCACAGAGGAGCAAGAAGAACCTGGGCACAGCAGCAGCAGCCCTGAGCTCTCTGCCCAGAGCTGTGCATAAGCTGTGCCATCCTTCCCCTGCTTACTTTCTGATGGCGTTTACAAGCACCGCAGTCTATTATGAGTATCTTTAACTTATTTATGTTTGGATGCAAGTAGTTTAGAGAGAAAAGATAGTTCAGCTCTTAATCCCTCTGTTCACCCCCAAGCCTGGCTTTACCGTGGGAGCTGCAGCTCAGCCCTTTCGAGCTCCCTCTTCACGAAGCTGCACAAGGGACAGGGGGAAGACAAGTCCCCACGTTGCTGCCCATACACAGCCCTTCCCTGATCCGCAGCTGAGAACTGCTGCTTCCCCTTCAATTCCTGCCTGCCCCAGCACCCCGTGGCCCTCCTTTACCACCCTCATGTGGCCCCAAGGCCACAGCTTCTGCTGGGTCTGCTTCCATGTGAGGAAATGAACAGAAATAGTGCTGGGGCTTGATGCTGAGCTGCGGAGTGCCCCCAGCCCGGGAGCCCCATGCGCCCCACAGCTCTCCCCGCTCCCAGGCTGTGCAGGGAGCTGGGCCAGGCTGCGGCAGAGCCTGAAACTCCGCCCGGGACTTTGAAAGTGTCAGTGATTCTTCTAGTTTGTGGGTTTTTAACCTCCATCCATGCTGGGAACTCAGTGGGATCCCCTCTGCCCAGCCCATTGCTCGCAGGGCTGTGATGGGGCTGCGCGTTTGGCACTGCCTCTGCCCAGCCGCCCTCTCCCAGAGATGGAAACATCCCTGCTCCGTGTGCCGCTGGGCAGCGGGAGCAAGAAGGGGCAAACCTCACATTTTTCCGTATGTCACGAAGTGATTCTCACCCTGCTGAAATCCAGCAGGGATACAGCCAGGGACAGGTCCCTCGTGCTCCCTGGGAAGTCCCATGTGTGTTTGGGCTGGCTGTGAGCTTTTACAAAGGGCTGGTATGCCCAGGCTCTGTGTCAGGGCTCGGAGCTTTTGGCTCTGCTGAGAAATTAAAGCTGGGGACAGGAACCTCCTTTTGGGGGTAATGTTTATGGTTTTCCTATTCACATAATGCTGACGGAGTGACATAAAGTAATTCAGTGTAGTTCAACTTAGCTTGTCACTGCTCCCTGGCTCCTGCCTATCCCAGGGCCCTCCCAGGCACCTACAGCCACCAGGAACACATGGGGCTGTTTCCTCTGTGTTTTGGGTCACTCAAGGGCACCAATGGGTGCAGGAGGGGAAAGAGAAGTGCTGTGCCTGCTTTCCTTGTGGGTGAAGTCGTGGTTTGGTGGACCTGCAGGAGACTTTGCAGCACTTACCTAATGGGGAAAGTGGAAGAAAGGAGCTGGACAGGAAAGCTGCTGTCCCTGGAGCTAATACTCACGGTTGTGCCTTTTGGCCCCCTCTGTATGCTGCTAAATACCAAGGAGGCTTTGTGCAGCCCAAAGGGGAGGACCTCACAGTGCTGCTCTGCAAGCCCGTAGCATGATGCAGACACAGATGGCAAAGGAAATATTCCCATTGATTTCAAGAGGCCCAATCAAGGCTAAAAACCGTATGTGCCGAGTTCTGTTCGCTGTAGTATTGCACTGATTTGTCCTGTACCAGCACCGCTCCGTGTAGGAGCAGGACACATCCCACGGGGCTGCTTGCAAGATCAGATCTATACTGTGCACAGTTAGGTAGGAACTTACCTGTGAAATCTGCTGTCTAAAGGACAGCTGGGTTTGCCACTGCATGTTCTTTCCTAATAAAACCCCTTCCCAGCAGTGGCTACTGCAAACTTAATTGATACATATAATTTCAGGAGTGGGGGGCTGCAGTACAACCAGATCTCAGGAGCTTTTGGAAGCTTTTAAATATCTGTGCTTAACAGTGATAAAAATATAACCCTGTCTCCTTCCCGCAGGTGAGAGTTGGGCCTTTCTCTGCTCACAGAGCACTGCTGGGGCTGATGTGCAGGTGGAGGACGGCACCAATCCCTGCGGATACAGAGAGCTGATGAGATGAAATGGAAATTGGGGTATCCTCAGTTAGAGCAGGGTCTCGGCTTCACCTTCCTGCAGGAAAAGGCCACCAAATCCTCTCTGTAGGATCCAGGTGGAAACAAGCTGCGTTGCTTTCCCATGAGACAGGCAAGCAGGACCAAGGGCCAGGTGTGGCCTGTGGTTGACTGAGCATAACTTATCCCATGGTAAACCCCTGCTGACTTGCTCCTGTGATCTTGGACTTTATAGGAAGACACCAGTATGAGCTGTTAGTGTGAAGCAGCAACCAGCGGTTCATCTCATCTTAAGACAATTCGTTTCCATTTCTTAAGCCAAACAACTAAACCACAGCAAAGGTACCACCTCCTGGGTGGGGGGTTGCCTGAGAAAGTGGGTTGGTTGTGCTTTTCATGGTCTGTTTCATTTATTTGGTGGTGGTGCGTGTGTGGAGTCCTTACATGATGCATGCTCCTCTCTGGTTTAACCAGCTCTTTCTCACCGTAATACCTGTCACTGCTTCTCTGGAAGAAGCAGAAATGTGTTCATGTGATTAACGTGACCAGTGGTTTAGTGTTACAGGGGCCAGAGATTTTGCCCCATTGCTTTCATTGTGGTGTTTCTCTTTTTTACATGCTTTTTGGAGAGGTAAGTGCTAGAAGTCAAAACCAAACTGTAAAGCTCAGTTTTAAAAACAACGTGAAGAATAACTGATCCTGACCCAAAAGCCGACTGTACAACGTCTCACTCTGGGCACATCTCTCTTGGTTTTGAGCCAGACAAACCAGGCTTTACTGGGCTGCATCCCAGGTTGGAGCCAACCTGAGCCCTTCATGCCTAACTGGGCACTGAGTTACCCTCTGCGCGCATGGGGATGTGCAAGCAGAGCAAGTGACTGAGGCAATGGCTGCAGGAGTGGGTAGAGTCTCCATGTGCCACTGTGGTGAGAGCAGGAGGCGCAGGCGTGGGATGTGTGTTAGGGCTGATATGTCAGGGTGTTACTGCAGACAAGCAACCTCACTGTGTTTCCACCTCTGTGTGGAAAACATCACCTGGGAGCTGCTGCTGTCCCAGGCTGCCCTGGTGCTGCCCTGTTCTGTCTGTGCTGGGGCAGCACCGCAGCGAGGGGCAGTGGCAATGAGGAGGGAGTCCATGGAAGAAGTCACAGATAAATAGCTGATGGTGGAAAAACCCTCGGTGCAAGGGGATGAGGAGGAGCCTGGGCTCACGAGTGCTGCTCTGCACTGTCCCTCGAGCTACACACTGTGCTTTGCACTGGGGCAGTGCTCGGAGCTGGTCGCTGGCTCTACTGCCATCCCAGCCTGACCCATCATACCATCTCACAGCCTTCTCCTTCCTCCCCTGCCCGTGACTGCCCCTCCTCTGAGCTCTCCATCGCTCTTCATTGAATTACCCCGGTGCAGCCACAAGCAAGAGCATCCCTGGATGGTGGCTGGGCAGGACCTGGGCTGTCCCGGGGCAGACTTGCGTTTGCTTCTGATCCTTCAGAAGCCTCCTGGTTGCTCCCTGCACCTCCTTGACTCTTTGTGGTGCACAGGCGATGTCCTGGGCAGGGGCACATGGGGCCAGCGCTGGCTCCTCTCTGCCTTCCCTCCTCCTGCAGCACACAGAAGAAAGGTGTGGGAAGGTAGAAATATGGATATAGTGTGAGTGTGTCCCAGCTCCTTTCTTCCACTTTCTGGCCTGGGTCAATCAAGGCCACTGGGCCAGGGCTGGGTTTCCAGCCAGACTCAAGGCTGAGCCAGAGCTCCATCATAAAGCCTGCGTCCCCACATCTCCTCTTTAATATTTATGTCCTGGCTGCAGAGGTCAAAAATACTTCCAATCAATACAATAGTTTGACAAAAGCAATCAATAGAACATTATAAACAGTGCTGAAAGATGGAGGAGAGATCCTCTGGCTATAAAAGACCGCTGCTGGGCAAAGCTGCTCTAGACAAGGCGCATGAATTGCTGCTGGTTTCCAAAATCCGCCTGTTCCCATGGGGTGTGGAATAGGAGCATTTAACATCTGCAGCTGCTGGGGTGGGGCATGTAGGACTGTAATGGCATCAGTGGGGCACCTGGGCTCTCTAAAACCAGAACCTCTGGTGTTGGTCTAGAATGATGGCAGAGCCCATGGTCTCCAAAGGGTCCCTGCACACCTTGCCTGTGTGGCCGGGGTGGGGAGGGCAGTGCAGAGGTTGCTGGTGGTGGTCTGAGGGTCAGTGCTGCTCAGCCACGAGGGAGCACGGTGTCAAGAAGTGCAGCCAGGTTACTGTGAGGATGGGCAGCAAAGCCAGCCTGATGCCTTAGTGAATGCTGAGAGCTGCAGACAACCCATGCGTCTCATGGGAAGAGCACAAAGACGTTCCTTGGAGTCTAGATAACCTTTCCATCCATTTAATCGCAAGAAAGTGGCCAATGAAAACTTGCAGCTCCAAAGCAGGGTATCACAAAGTCATAGAATAGTCAGGGTTGGAAAGGACCTTAAGATCATCTAGTTCCAACCC
>NW_009928141.1:0-388 GCF_000696875.1 Nestor notabilis | reverse complement strand
GAACGCTGCCAGGGATGGATCATTCACAGCTGCCTTGGGCAACCCTCTCACAGGGCTCTGTAGTCTTTCTTAATGATTGGGTGCCTCTGTGCCCTTCCAATTAGAGCCACCTACTGCTATGACCTGCTGCTTTTTCCTGGAGGCACCAGGAGTGATCCTTTTGCTGGTGCACCAGCTGGTTGTTCATTCGGTGTGGTGTGCGTTTCCTTAGGCCCCGCAGTTCTGAGTGGGGACGTTGGATTTTGGAGGAAGCCCCTTGCTTTTAATTGTCCTTTTCCTCCTTTTTCTTTTTCCCTTTGTTACTAGTTCCCAGCTCCTGGATTCCTGCACTCTGCCCTTTCTGGATGCGCCTCCACCGGGGCACCGAGCGCAGCCCTGCCCATTGCGC
>NW_009928140.1:378-912 GCF_000696875.1 Nestor notabilis | reverse complement strand
GCCCCAAAACACCCTGAAACGGCCCCAAAACGCCCTGAAACGGCCCCAAAACAGCCCAAATACACCCCAAAACAGCCCCAAAACCACCCTTAAACACCCCAAATAGCCCAAACACCCCAAAAGGGCCAAAACAGCCTCAAATCCCCCCTAAACAGCCCCAAACCATCGTTAAACACCCCCATAGGACCCCCCCAACTCCTCTGGGACCCCAATTCACCCCCATAGCACCCCATAGCGCCCTATAGCACCCCATAGCACCCTATAGCACCCCAATTCCCCCCCGTAGCACCCCATAGCACCACAACTCAGCCCCATAGCACCCTAATTCACCCCCATAGCACCCCAATTCAGCCCCATAGCACCCTATAGCACCCTAATTCACCCCCGTAGCACCCTATAGCACCCCAACTCAGGCCTATAGCACCCTATAGCACCCTAATTCACCCGCATAGCACCCCAATGCACCCCCATAGCACCCCATAGCACCACAACTCACCCCCATAGCACCCTAATTCACCCACCTAGCACCCCAAT
>NW_009928140.1:0-298 GCF_000696875.1 Nestor notabilis | reverse complement strand
GCCCCCCCATGCCCCCCCATAGCACCCCAACTCAGCCCCATAGCACCCCATAGCACCCCAACTCAGCCCCACAGCACCCCAACTCAGCCCCATAGCACCCTATAGCACCCCAATTCCCCCCCGTAGCACCCCATAGCACCACAACTCAGCCCCATAGCACCCTAATTCACCCCCATAGCACCCCAATTCAGCCCCATAGCACCCTATAGCACCCTAATTCACCCCCGTAGCACCCTATAGCACCCCAACTCAGGCCTATAGCACCCTATAGCACCCTAATTCACCCGCATAGCACCCC
>NW_009928139.1:15677-16304 GCF_000696875.1 Nestor notabilis | reverse complement strand
TCCCTGCTCATGGCAGGGGGATTGGAACTAGATGATCTTAAGGTCCTTTCACACCCTAACTATTCTATGATTCTATGATTCGAATATCATCATGGTTCTTAAATTATTAAAATCATCACCTTTAAAAATAAGATGTCATGTTCTCAATAAAAAAATTATTTTAGAAGAGTATCGGAGTTTGTTTGCATGAGTAAGGATGATTAGACTTCCAAAATCTCCTCTGATATCTCATTTTCTAATTGAAAGAATACCAGGAATTATTAGCTCCTCTTCCTTTGGTACTTCCTTTATATATAATTAATTCAAGAAACCTAGGACTTTCATTCCTGACTCTTAGGATCCCCTTTTTTTATTGAATACAAAAATGTAAATAGAAATCTACTGAGAGAAAAAAAATTATTCAGGAGTTCAGCAATCAATATCTGCTGGAAAATTATTTCTAAATAATTCAAAAATTTTAGGAGATAGGGAAAATTCAATTTTGCCACTCAAAAGAAGTACAGCAGTGCACCCAGACTCTGTTCCTTTTATTATGGTTAACATCCCATGTGCAAAATCCTAACCCAATTAAACCCAGTGATAAAATTTTCTTTGTCAAGTTATCATCACCATTTTTTTTCTAATTGC
>NW_009928139.1:529-15646 GCF_000696875.1 Nestor notabilis | reverse complement strand
CAGCTATTCCTCTGAGAAGAAAGAGAGTTTAAAGTTTCTTTAACAGCAAAAAAATAATAAGTAAATAAGGTCCAAAACACATCTAATTTGGTATTGCATCTTTCCCAGAAACAAAATGCTCCTGTAACAAAACATTCAAAGTTTAGGCCTGTTGCATTATTTACAAAGCATTACACACAGCTGTAAAGCCAACTTCTAAACATAAACCCCCAAAATTTAACTGAAGGAATATTAAGATTGCAGTAGAGACAAATCCAGGATTTTGAAGATTTTATGCCATTTAGTGCAACATCACTTTTTGTGCCACCACTGCAACATATGCATTATGATGCAGTACAGGATTTTTTACTATTTTTAAGAAACACACTCTTGCTCATGAAGTGGATGAAGTGGTCAGTACATCTACTCAGTATTTTCTATTCTTCTTGGTTAACATATGTCACTGTCATTTCCCATGCATCACACCCTGGTGAAAAAATAAGAGAAATATTTTTCTGCCTGGTTCGCCACTTACTGGAGGCCTTCAAAAATAACAGCCTATTGATTTTCACAATTATTATTGTCTCTGTTTTATGGAGAACTCAAACAGGGAAAATGTATGGATGCTTTTAGGAGTATTGCATATAATACTAGATACTTTTCTATGCAACTGAACCCTGTTCTTGGTCTCCAATGACTATAGTGAAAATCTAGACATTTAGCACATGTACAGGCACCTACATATAGACACTGTCACATAAATAAACCAAAACCAGTGGAAGATACGTACTGCTGCCCTAAGCTAGTGAGCAAGTCTCTTATTTATCCAAAGCTAACTAAATGGAGTTGGCACTTTTTAATAACATCTGAAGCCTAGCACAAAGACAGCAAAGCCTTCTGGCAAAAAAGGAGAGGTTTTGTGGTGTCTTTGTGGTTCTGAAGGCTCTGAAGACCCTTTTTGAAGATTGTTTTGAAATAACAGCACCACTTTCTAGACGTAGCAATTGCTTTTAATACTTGTTTTGGGTGTCTATAAAGCCTTTGCAGCAACCTGGAATACCCAGGTTTATTTCTATCAGGGAATTGAAAGGCGTCTTTCTATTGAGATATCTTGGGTAGAAATACTGCAATTGCAGTGATGAAGGCTGCAAGATTAAGCCACTAACAAATTAGAAAATTCCAAATTTAAATCTACTTTTGCAAGGCTACTAGAAATCACAGATTAGGTCATGGGAAACTAAAAGATGTACTTGGCTTTCAGATTTGCTTAAATTGTCTAGGAAAAGTCACATAGGAAAAAAGAAACAGATTGTCTTTCTAAAAAATGGAGAAAATGGCATCTTTTGCAAAATACTTCTAGCAATAACATGATCCCCTTCCGGTGTGAGCACCAAAGGAATCAGGGCTCTGATAACAATTTTCTCCCTATATGTAGAGGTCAGTACGCTGTCTCTTGTCATTCAGCCTTCTTCACTAGCTTATAAGGACCACCTGGATCCGACTCTTTCTGCTAATGAACTCAGAATGTAGCATGAGCTATTTGTTAACATATAGATACATATTACAACTTAAAAACTGTGAAGAGCTATAATGCAAGCCAAATATTATTAATTAAGAGGTATCGCAGATTATGTTGACAGCAGACACTTAGAAATTAAAGTCAAAGGGGAACTTCAACAGCAGTGGGCAATAACATTCTCATGCCCATGGACTCAGACGTCCCTGGGTTCCAGTAAGAATAACAATGAGGAACTCTGCTTGCTGAGCTCTGAAATGAGCTCTGTATTCATGCTTGGCAGACCTGCAAAAAGAGGGGAAAAAGAGGTGTAGGAAGTTTGTAGGCAAAATTTGCAGCTAGATAAAGGTAAGCAGAGCAGATGTTGTTGGCGCTTTCCCTCATGGGTTTTTGTTTGCCCATCCACTATTTTTCTGTGGAGACTACAAGCCAGCATTCAAGACACCCACTGAAATTACCAGTGATGCTTTCCTAAGCCTGGTGCTTTCAACAGTCGGGTGTTAATACATAAATACATGCCACTGTGAGATAAATTCAGATCCTAACAGAACCCAACTGCAATAACTGAGATGGAACTAATGCCTTTTGTGATTTCTGCAGGGTAGGCTAAACTGAATGCTTACCAGAGGAGAGAAGGTGTATCAGGGACATTTCTTCATACATAAGCATGTAAGTTCAGACCTTCATCATTTTAAACATTAGTCATTGGAACCCAGATAGCTCAGTTAACAAATACATAGCGCAGCTGAAAAGCAAAAGAAAGCTCCTATTGAGCATGGTTTCAGTTACCAGTAATATGAGGCAGATTTTACAGATCATCATACAGTTTTACAAAGGGTTTCAAATGAATGCACGACACTGAGGCTGCACTCTGGTAAACATGGATTTGCACTTATTAGTAAAAGTCTGCAGCCTAAAGATTTTTTCGCTTTGCCTTGGCCTGAGCTGACCTTAGCTTGCTGTAATAATTGTGTAGTGGTCAACTGATTAAAGCCTGTCCTGTTGTAACTTCATCTCTGCAACTATTGCACATGGCAAAGGCCAGACAAACCTAGGGAGTCACTGTGGGAGAAGAAACAGCCCTTTGTATCAGGTGGGGCAGGTGGAGACTACTGTGCAGCTTTCACATTTCACTTGGGAACCAAGGAGAAGCAGGCAGATCTTGCTGGCAAAACGTGAAATAATGCCAATCAGACCCAAATAATTCAAAGACTATTATTGATGAGGTATCTCTATATTAATTTGAACAATAAGCATATGTTTTTGTAACAGGGTTAATAATTTTGACTGTTAAAATATTCATTTGACTAAAAGTAAATACTTAGTTTCAGGTACATGGTATGTTCACTTCTGCTCATAACAATATTTGCAGAGTATCAAGACCATTTACTACCAAATCTATGCCCTCTTGGATTAGCATTGTCAATTTATATAAATATAAATAGTAAATACAAACATACTTCTGCTGAATTAGGCAGAGCACACAGCACAAACTTTATGCCAGATTTATGTTGTTATGCTGGCTTTACATCAGCTGTGGGAGAACAGATAATATATGATAAAGCAGTCAACAGTACAAAATTAACATACTAGAAGTTCTGTACTAATTTCAACCAGCAGAGAAAGCTTACATAGGATCAACACTTAGCTCCTTGCAGCTGCAACAGTTTGATCTGCTACTGGAACCTGAAGACAGGTTTTCCTGTGTGGTAAAATTATGGCCTCAGAAACTCTGGTGTTGCAGTTTTGATTGATATCCTATTTTACACCCTTCACAAGTCATGTAGGCTCTAGGATGTTCATATGACAGAGAATGTTCCTAGGATTTGATAAATAAGGCATATTGCGATGCATATGCTGATTATTTTTCTCCTTGGTGCTTACATTAGTTGCCTTATCTTCCCTTCTTTTTCTCTTCTGCCTTCCATCTCTGTTTATCATTCTCCTTGATTCTCTCCTTTCTGGTTTTGTTCTTCACTACTTACCTCTTGATTATTTCTCCTTTCTCTTGCTCTCCCTTTTTGATGTGTCCTCCTGCTCTAGCTTTCCTACAATCCACTCCAACCCTCCTCCTTGCTTCTCTCTCTCTGTATGCCAAGCCCTGAAGACTGCTTATCATCACTCCTTTGCTGAGGAGCAGGGGCAGAGCAGGGTAATGGACTAACATGCTGGTTCCTGTTTCGAATAAGATGCTCATGTTCATGGAAATAATAGGTGCGAGGACAGCTTTGCTTTGACTACAAAGCTGTAAGTGGTGCTAGAAGTTTAGCACTTTCATTTTCTACTAAATGAGTAAATGGGAGGTAAATAGTAAAGTTTAACATAATTAATTCAAATATATTGTAATTTGAGTGCATTCAGTAAGTACCTGGGAAAAAATATGTAAGAAGGTAGTAATTATTTAACATAGCTCAGGCTGGCAATATAAAAATGTAATAATTTGAAATCAAAAAATAGAGATACTAATAATAAAAAAGAAAATAAATAAATAAGATATTGTAGAGCAGAGGAGAAACCCTCAGTTTTCATATACTTGTAATCAGACAAATCCATATTACCTGTCCAGGGATGGAATTTACACCCAGAAAAAAGTTTATAAAAGTAAAAAATCAAACCAACAAGACTCAAATTAATACTGTAATAGATGAGGTGGGATACTGACTTTGTGAAAACTCTAGTTATTTTTTCACAGTACTGCTGGATGTACCGTTATATCACTGAATGACTTTTGGTTACCTCCATGAAGTGAGCTGACTTTGGTTCAGTCTATAAAGCAAAGCCAGCCAAAGCATACAGCAAGTTAACAGGAATGGCAAGAAGTTTATGTTTTGGTTGGTTCAGTAGGACTTAAAAGGAGATCTTTCATCTTGTCAATCTTCTCACAAGAGAAAAATGGCATTTTAGGATTGCTAATATATCCAGAGGGCTCACAGGGTCAGATTGCTACATCAGCAGCAGAGAACAAAAAAAGAATGCAATGCTTGATGAAAATGTACAGTAAAAAATTCTTAATAGGGGGCAAACCTTCATTAATATGAAAAAAGATGATATATCCCAAGGATCATTTCATACTTTATGGCTGTCAAAGGATGTTAAACACTCAGGGACTCTAAGTTCATCCATTCTTACCCTTAGCAGCCAGTGAGCTTTCAAATCATCAGTTCTCTTTCTTGAGCTACTTAATCCAGATCATAACTACAGAATTCCATTGCTGCCTTAATGTCTCAAGCTTTAGTATAAGAAGCATGGATTCATTTCTCAAGCCTCCTGTTCCACTGTAGTCCAGAGAACCAACCAAGGTACCTAAATAAGAAGCCTGGTTGTCCTTGCTGTCCGTTATATCCAATGATAAATACAGACAAAGGTGACTTAGATCTTAAATAGGCTAAATCACCTTTAGCATGTCTCTGTAAGAAACTACAGGGGAGCTGTATTTCTAATTATTTTTTGTAATTGCTTAAAATTAGGATAAATTAGGGATGAAGGAGGACCTGAAATAAACATGGTGCTGTGGAAAGGTGTGTCAAATAAGCAATGCCCCTCAGGGATTTTACAGCCCTGCTTGCTGGGCGATGCAGGCTCACACAACTAGAAGTCCCAGAGGGATGTGTTGTTCTTGAGATCCAATTCAAAGCACGTTGAAGTAAATGAGCTTTGATTGATTTCTGTGGGATTTAGCCTCTGCATCCCTGTGGGGTGTCCACAGAAGTGATACAGCACCTTTCACTTGTCAGAAGAAGCGAGGTGTGACGGCCTGTCTAACCTGCAGACGTTGTCTGTTACGGCTGACATCACTTGTCACGGGCAAAATGTGTTTCTCCATGAAATTTGCACTTGCATGTTCTGTTCTCTTTTGTGTCATATTTGCTCTCCTGCCTAAACAGCCCATAATCCACATTAACATCTACCTGCTGTGTGAGCTGTCTGAATATTCTCCTGACCTTTCTCAAAGGCAGGAAGCAGCTGCACTGCTGCATCCACGCTGGCAACTTCAGTCTGGGTTTTACATCTGCTGTCATCTTGCCAACTACTTTTCGTTAGTCTTCCAGAAAGAAGAACAACTGTATGCCTTATTCAAAACCAAATTATCACAGTTTGGATCACAACTGGTTTACTGAGCTTGTACAAAACCTTGTGTTTGTGGACATCATGGTAGAAGGAGAACAGGGAGATAAAAGAGGAAGTGCTTCACTGGTTTATTCCTCCCCAGTCTTTTAACTTAAAAAATGACAGCACTATTTAAATGCCAGTTCTGATCAATTACTGAATTACAGAGGTGCAAAGAGACCAGAATTAATCTGCAAAACATTTTTTGCTATGGAAAACCTGGTAACGTACATTATTATTGCTTTTCCTATGCTTATGTTCCTAGTTAGGCTGAGACTCTATTCTTCCACAGTTCAAACTTATATTGGCATGGTTCAGCAAAAATCTCTCAGCCACTCCAGAAAAGACATCAAATAAAAGCGCATTTTTTGCCCACTCCAGCATGAGCGGGCTTTTCTCTGGTACTTAACAACATTTTCCTGCACAGTTATTTTTCAATCTTGAAAAATATTCTTCTAATGTATTTGTGCTAAGGGCGTGGGGTTTTTCGTGCAGAAGACCTTACGTTTTTAAGAAAATAAAGTGTAACAATCAAAATTCTACCAGCTCTGTTATTTGAGGTAACAAGCACTTAGCAATAGTAGTGATTCACATAGGTTTGACAACAGAGAAGAAAATAAGTGGAATTCAACAAATGTGGATTATACTGAGCACCATGCAGTGCTAAATAGAAATATCTGAGCTAGCAAAAGCACTGGGAAACTGAATCCTGATTCTTTTAGTGTGGTATGTTTCCCGGTCTAATTCATTCTTGTGACAAATGCAAATGAAACAGAAAAAAAAAATTTGCACAGAGAAAGCTTTGTGCTTGCACATTTATTTTGATTCAGGTATGGAACATAAAGAATCATAGAATAGTTAGGGTTGGAAAGGACCCTAACGTATATATGGCCATGGCTTGTGCAGTTGAGATTGACCCTTGTATCAAATTCAAGCTCTGGTAGGAGTTCTCTACTTGCATACAGGCTGTTATTAAAATGTAGTTTTATCTGTCCCATTGCCCTCACTGCAGTCCTTTTTTTCCTTTCCCTACTCTGTCACTGGAGCCTCATTATAGTCCCATACAGTTAGTCCCATTTCTCCAATTTTTATAAAAGTGAAAGTCTGAATGTATCTTTTCTCTCCATTTAAACAGCCAGGACCACCTCCTGGGCCACATCTGTGCTGTAACTTTTTCACCACTTCAGTTTTAGCGATACTGAATCTTGAGTGCCCAGGATTTTTGCCAGATTTTGTTTTCATCTGGTTATCCCTCAACCCTGCTTCAGTGTCAGGTCATATCTGCCCACCCTACCACATTTTGTGCTTTGGCTCACTGATTCCCAACTTGACTCTTCTCATCCGGATGATCAATCTGCTTGCAGTTCCTTCCCCCCCCCCCCCCATTTACATAGTAGAGTTTAATTTTCTTCTTCCATATTTCCTCCTCCACTTTCACCCTCAATCTCTTGACCTGGCAAACACACTATTTCTCTCTTTACTTCCAGTCCTACTTTCCTGACAGACTGTAATACAAGCTTCCACCATACACAACCACGCATCTCATCCCATGCCCTAGGCCGTCTTCCCATGTACAGTTTTGTGGTCATCTGTACTTTCCTGTGCTGTTTTAACCGCTTGGCATATGGACAATTTAGAGTTTTTCTCCAGGTTTCTTTGGCCCAGCAAGAAAGTTGTGACCAAGCACAGAGGAAAGAAAAGACCCTTGAGATGTGAAGCTGGGACTGGCACAATAAAAGTAGGTCACAACTACAATTTTAAGCATAGTTTCATTCCACCACATATTAAACCTGCCATAGCTGGGATTTTGGGAGACTTTATCCTGGAAAGCTGTAGCAAGAGGATGTCTGTAAGACATAAGCTAACTGTGACTTTTCAAAGGCCAAAGATGAGCAGATTTTTCCAGAGAGAGAAAAGGCACATGCCTGCCAAAACACACAAATGCATATGTATGCGATGGGTCTTCTAGCAAATAAAAAAAAAAAAAGCCTGTATCTTTTAACATGAGCAAACCAAATTTATTTTTCCATTACATTAATGTTACCATACCATTATATTATTGTTACCAAACCATTTATGAGTTGATTTAAAAATAAATTAATCTATTGAGCAGAAACAAGCATTCGGCATGGAAAATTTGAGTTGAAAACAGCTAAATCTAGGAAGGCTTGTAAGCAGCTAAAAACAAGTCTTCTAATAGAAAGCATAAGGCAAACTGATTGCTAACCGATGCTAACAACCCCAAATCTACTATTTTTCTGATTTTTTTAAAAATTATCATCTGACACTAAATACAGACAACAATATGAGATGACAAAATGAGGGTGTGAAAGGCACACTTAATATCATAACTGCTAGGCTTTCAGAAATGACTGAGGTGGACTGGCTGAAGCAGGAGATAAGCTTTGCTTTGTAAGGGTATTGATGAAAAAGATAGCCACATACTGAGTCTAATCTGGGAATCTGGAGATGCTTAAACGACTGTCAAAACAAAATGAGAAATAGAGGAGGAAATACGGTTCCAAAGCCTGCGCATTGATTTAAGCCTTTTTGTTGCCAATAGGAATAATAACAATGAAAACCATCTGCTGATCTCTGCAATGAATGCTTTATCTATGCTTCAAAGACTACTGCAGAGTTGGGAATCTGTGTGTGAGGCTGTAGACAAAACAAGGTGTGTGTGGCAAATGTTCAGAGAGCTCCACTCACCAGAATCCAACTGCCATGTAGTTATAATCTCTCCAGAGACTGGAGATCAGCTTCTTGTGGAGATATTATCATCAGAGCTAACAAAACATTTCTGAATCTTGTGATTTAATTCATCAGCTATTAGCAGAGGCCCTGTGAATTTCCTCCTTGCTCATTTACCCATCCCACTTTCACCAGGTGTCGTACCAAGAGATATCCTTGCAAACCTTTTGTTTGGACCTTGCAAGTCAGATTTGGCTTAGAGCCAGCTCTTCGAAAAGCCCAGCACTACAAACTGAAACAACTGATTTTGCATTGGTGGTGTTCACTGATGCATTTGCCTCTCTAGATCGCAGCTCCCTGCTTGGTCACTTATAGCAAGACCTCTAGGTGGATAAATTGGGTTTGTTGGTGGTTTTTATTTCTACAGGTTTTCTTGTCAGTAAGATGTTTGAAGATTACCTGGAGAGGAAGCAAGCAGAGATGCTTTTGTGCTATTGCCAGCTGCAAAATGGGGCTTGAGAAATATTTGCTTTGGAGAACTAATGGTGCCCTTCAGAGATTAAACAGCCAAACTGTACCATATGGTTGCTGTCCAGGATCAGATGTTTAAACAGGCCTCTGGTGGCAGGAGAGCTTTTCATGGCAAAAAGCAGCAGAAGTGGTAAGAGGAGCACTCATCAGCTAGCAGAAGTTTCAGATTCTTTTGAGCAGAGAGAGGGGGTCCTGATGCCTGCTAAGTAAGCACAACCCTGTCACTCGTCCCATCTCTGCCTGGGCAGAGTTGTATATATTTCAGCATTTTTCCTCCACAAATTCCTTTCAAGTGTACTCAGTATTCAGTAAGAGACTACGCACATCTGCTGTTCCAAGAAGCAAGTTTAATTGCTGATGGGATTTTTTCCCACTAGCATTTCAACCCATCTGCATGTTGCGATTACTGAAGCCTAATTTTGTTTTTGTCTACTTCAACCTTTTCAAGTGATATTCATTAATCCCATCTATGGCATCTCTAACATGTGGGAAATCTGCCTAGAGTAATTACAAAGTATTTCCTCTGCACTTAGTTCTCATATAAGAGCATGGGAAGATAATGAAAGCTGATTGTAGTGTCATCATTCCATTGAGGAAATGAATGATGCTGTTCAAATAACAGCTGGCTTGTTACATAAAAGAAATGACAGATCAGAATAATAAAGGCAAACTCCCCTTTAACAGATCTTTCTAATTTGAACATCTCAAATAATTGCCTGGAATCCTGGAAACACAGAAAATAGTACAAAAAAGGCCCTTAAGTTTGCTCGCTGTATGGCTGCATATATATATGTATATATAGATTTACACACTTCTACATAAATGCCTACAAACATATAGTATTTTTCTTCTTACTTTCATATTTTACATATATATTTATGTATGTATGTATTGCAGTGAGATAACGAGTGAACATCGAGAATCGTATGTTTTAATCTGTAATATCCATCCTGGAAAATAGAATACTATTTTGGAAATGTCTTTTTACTGTTAACTTACTGACCTGAAGCGGGCATTTAGGAATGGGAATGAGATGTATTGTAAATGAATTTAAGGTGCAATGAGAATTTCACCGTATAACAATAATTTACACTACAGTGCCATTATAAAAAAAATCTTGTGAGGCCTTTGATCTCCAGCATATATATATGAAAAACAACAGAGGTTTTTCTGTTTTATATGTATTTTCAACATTATTTTTACATATACAAACATCATGTATATAAAAAAATAGAAAATCTTAGTTGATAGAAGTGTCCACTCCTCCACAAATAAAATTTGCAGTGCTCAGGTTGTTGTCTGAGAAGAGAAAGAGCTGATTTCACTGTGTCTTTCAGTCTGAGGGTGCATTCCTACATAGCCTTTCAGACAGTCTAAACCCTAGAGCTTGACTCCTTTGATAAGGAAGGGGTAACACTATATGGTGTTACCAGACTACAATACCTGATTGCTAATTGGAGATTGAAAGAAAGACAGGTTAATAACAACCAAAATGTAATGTCTTTCAGGTCTAAGAATTTCATTGAATGATTCAAGGAAAATGTCATTCCTGAACAGTAGACTTAAAAAACATTATTCGTGTACTCCCATTTTACATTTTCAAGCTGCAGCAACTGCAATAAATGGGGCTCTTGGGATATGCAAATAAAATGGACCCCAGCAAAAGGGTCCTGTTCCAGCCTCCTGTTCCAAGCAGCATCTGCTGGGATAAGCTCCAAGGGTGGAGACAATACAACCTGTTTAGGCAACATGTTCCACTGCCTGACTGTCCTAATAAAAAAACAGATTTTGTATTTACACAGTTAATGTTTGCCAGTGGGGTAGCATAAGCTAAAATCAGTGCTTAGAACTTTAACAACAAAACTGAACTAGAACATATAATCCTGTTAGAGAGGTTAATAAAGTAGTTTAAACTGAGTGTGTACAAAGTCGTCATGAAAGGCTAGCTTCAGGAAATGGTGGAACAAAAATTTAACTTGATTCAATTAGATTTTTAGTATTATTCGTAAATGAAGAAATAGGGATCTATATTGCTGTAGTAACAAAATACCGTATGTTATCTCTGTATAAATTTGAAAATGTAGTGTTCTCATACGAAATTAAAACCAGAGCTCAGGAGCACTAAGAACATTATAGTAGTGCATTTATAATAGGAAACTGATAATTTTCTGACCAATCTGTTTTGTTTCCAGATTAAAAGATTGTTGAAAGAAATATTTAACCCTGAGGCTGATTTTTGAGAAGTATCCTGAAAGCATATCCAGAACTGAAAATTATGTCAGAGCCCAGTTTTTCTCTGAGAAAAACACATGTAGCTTTGTAGAAATAATGTGGTGTTTGATAGCTCAGGCCACAATTCCTTTTTAAAAAAATGTTTGTGCAAACAGATATGTAAGCTATGCTGCTCATGTGAACTGATAACGCCTCTTGAAAGTGTAGCTTCTAAAATGTGGCATATCACAGACTTTGTGATTAAATTTACGGAAAGGCTTTTACTGAGAATCATTTTATACAGCAGAGTGATATCTGCATGCGTTTAGAACTGGATTCAGCAATCCTGAGTTGCTAACTCTGCACATGCTGTAAGCCCTCTGACCTAAATGCTTCTTATTACGAAACTAAGACCAAATGCAAATTTAAGGTAGTAGAGGCTGGAGCCAAAATCAGCGTGAAAACAGCCTGCAATCTTTTAGCTAGTGGACAGCATTTGCATTTAGCATTTCACTATGCCATTCAGACATCAGATGAAACCGGGCTTTTAATGGCAACTCAAAATGTCTTTTTATTAGCAGCAGGCTTCTTGCAGCTCCCATGAAAGTTATCAAAGCACGGAGAGTGAAAAAGAACCTCTTCTACTGATTTTTTTTTTAAAGTCTGAATCTTAAACTCTGTTTCTTGTGCTAGAAATCACATCAGACTTTAAGAATTTGGGGGCTTTCAGGAACGGATGAAAGAAGGTAATTTAAATTCAAAATTTTGCACCTGACCTGCTTTCACTGATGTCACTGGAATTTTTTCAGACTTACGTATGGCACGATGTGTACAAAGGAACTAGGATGACTATGTTCTGAGTGAATTTTCCCAGATGATTTGGGCTCTCATGTGATGTACATTTTTAATTTTCAGTAACAGGGATAAACCACGTGTTCTTTTCTCTGCAGACATTTGACAAAGGTAAAAATTTTAGATTGAGTTTCATATTAAAAAAATAAAATATAAAAATTCATATTGAGCGTCATATTAAAAATTCAGAATTTATTTCTATTAGTGAATAATTATACCAAGACAAAGAGAATTAAGGAGATAGATGTGACACATTTTATTTCTTGATAAATTTTTAATTCTTTAAGAATAAAAAGACATTCACTGCTATTTCAGCTCTAGCAATTAACATTTATTAGAAATTTTATCCACACATCCTCATCACATTTTTCCAGTTCTTCAAATTTTTTCCAAAACTGAGTGGTGAGCTTAGCATATAAAAGTAAAATATTTAGAAAGTAATAGATGCCAAGTGGCCTCAAATGGAATGACACTGCCAATTCTGACTGATAAAATCGCCAGCTGCTCTTGTGTCAGCAGCATGTTCCCATCAGTTTCAGAACAGCCACTGTTTGCATGGTTTTTCCAATTGACCAAGGAGATAACTACCAAAAGATTCCCTGTTTCAGCTGCTAGCAAACCACCAAGGAATGCCTGACTGTCAGATAAAAAGAAATTCATGCCTTGTGCATTGCTAGATTGGTAATGGCTACCATTTCTGCACTGGACTCAACAAGCATGGAAAAGACGGGGTAGGGAGAGAGAAGAAAAGAGGAGAAGCTCTTTGAATTTTTTTCATTTAAATTAGACTCTTCCCGGACCACAGTTATATCACAGTCTTGGGTTTAAGTGTTACAGTTGAGATATAAATCTATTATTGGACAAAAACTTTGAAACTATCAGTAAAATTTTCAAAGAACCTAAAAGTAATTAAGTGCACACAGCTAAAGTGAAGCAGAAATAAGGTCCCCAATTCTTTTAGGTCAAAGACATGTATTTATTAAAGCAAAAATGTGTAAATATGTCTTGTTTAGGTACCAAAACAATGCAAACTTTAGATACAAAATCAAATGCTGCTTGCGGTTTCTTCAAAAGACAAAATAATTTTTTACTTTGGATTTCCGCAGACACTTGTGGTACTGCCCTTGGTTATTTCCTTCCCTGTCTGCCCTAGTCTGAGCACTTTTTTGCCTAATTCACATCTACATTCTTACTATAACTCACAGACACAATCTTGCCACAGCAAGCACAAGCCAGGACTGTTCCTGTTCGCATTAAGTGCTCGAAGCAAAATGGCCAAGGTCCATCTTGAGCAATCTGGCTTCTGGCATCCTGGGTCCTTTTCAGTAACACACTTTTCATAAGGATATGGGCAAACTCAGGGTAGCCTGCAGCCTGTCACAGCACTCTGCTTGTAACAACAGCAATAAAGCACTTTAAATTACTGCAGAAGAGAATTTTAGCCACTAGGTCCCTACACATAAAGTATTCTTTCACCCTTATACTTTTTCTCATGAAAGCAAGCCATGTATGCTTCTGAAGCATCTGCATGACTTAGTGTGGTCACCTACCCTAAGGAGACAATCTCCAGCCGTGGACTCCAGATAGACAGAGGCCAAGGTTATGGCCCTTGAGATGGCAATGAGATGCCCTTCTGCTTACTTTCTTATATTAGCTGGTTCAAGTAGCACCTGCTCAGATCCTGCTCTATGCTGCACATCCCTTCACCCAGTATAGGAAGCCTAATCACAAATCTGGGGGAAGAATCCAGCCCCTGAAACACTGGTGCAGCAGTACTTTTTTCTGCAGCTAGAGATTAACTAAAGCTTCCACATAGCAGCTGAATCCTGTAGCACTCATCATAAGACTACTCAGGCCCTTAGCTGCTTGAAACCTTTGTTACCATCAGCTGTAAGGTCAGTCTTTTATTGAAATGTTAAAGCATCTGGGTCACTAAGGGAGGAGAGAGATCCTATCCAGGGTATTTGAGAATGCATTTGATCTCCTGAGAAAATTAGAATGTGATAAGGCCAAAAAGGTGAATGAGAAAAGTATGAACTTCAGGAATGAATACAGTAATACCAAACCATCCCTTAAATATAGATATATTTAGACTGAAATCCAGTTGGCCTGATTTAGAAACATAGCATACCCATACACCATTTCTAGAAAAACTGCCTTCCAAAATAAAAGCCTAAGTTTCCTATAAAGTTAATGAAGACAGGGAGATAACTTGAAAGGACTCCAAAGGGAGGCCGTAGAATCATAGAATCATAGAATTATTTAGGTTGGAAAAGACCATTAAGATGATTGAGTCCAACTGTTAACCTAACATTGCCAAGTTCACCACTAGACCATGTCCCTAGATGCCACACTTATACATCTTTTAAATACCTTCAGGGATGGTGACTCAACCAGTTACCTGGGCAGCTGATATAGGCAAGGAGAAAAGCAGGTATTGCATGAAAAATACTTCATTTTATACCTCATTTGTATCAAGGTGTATTTCATTTTACTTTCCCTAGTTTTAGCTTGGTTTGTGCTCAGGTCCTCATTATGCACCACCCAAACAGAAATATAACAGGTAAGAATGTTACACATTATCCTGTAAAGCTGAATTTTAACAGCTACTAGAATTTTAAATTTTAACATTTTAATTTCCCTAAACTAGATGGATGGGCACATCCCTGCCCATGAGGGAACACCCCAAAGTCAGAGGATTAACACAGGAACTTGGGATTCTTGCCTGGCAATTTTATGGCAAATGTCAGTATATTTTAAGGAGAGGCTTAGGAACATTGACCATGTGGCAAGAAGAGACTTTCTGAGCTTCCTACTATTGTAAGCAATCACACTGCACAATTCTCCTCAAAAATCTCAAGTCCACCTTCCAACCAGTCCTATTTGGAACTCACTCTACCAGATCCATCTCAGAACCTGTTCCGCTCGTATTTTCCTTCTAAAAACCAAAGAACATGGGGTCAGGTAAGTGGATCACAGAGGAAAGCATGGGAAGGAATAGTAGTAGAAATTAAGAAAGGAGAAGCTCTGTTCCTTCTGTAACCCTATTTTTTAAGTTTGCCTTTTAGTCCTACTGGAGATTACTGTCATGGTTCAAGCCCCGCCGGCAACTTGGAACCACGCAGCCGCTCGCTCACTCCCCCCCCATCCCCTTCCTCCCCCTGCTCCCGGAGGGATGGGGAGGAGAATCAAAGGAATGTAACTCCCACGGGTTGAGATAACAGCACTCC
>NW_009928139.1:0-266 GCF_000696875.1 Nestor notabilis | reverse complement strand
TCCTTGGTCGGAGTAAACATTACTGAGCAACAACTAAAAACATCGGTGTTATCAGCGTTGTTCCCAGGCTGAAAGTCCAAAACACAGCCCTGCAGCAGCTACTGAGAAGGAGAAAGAAAAAAAAAAAACTGACTGCTATAGCTGAACCCAGGACAGTATCCACCCCTTATTCCATTCCATTCACGTCATGCTCAGATCCCACATCATTTTTCAATATACCATCGCTTTGTCTTACATGTATATATGTACACCTACACCCACACCCA
>NW_009928138.1:157464-201439 GCF_000696875.1 Nestor notabilis | reverse complement strand
TTGCCGGCTGGGCTTAAACCACGACACTAGCTGAAACACATTCAGATGCTTGCTCACTGTTACAAATTCTTCACTACAGACAGCTTCATGAACTGAAACCATACCTCAGCTGCTGAAGTGTTTTTAAGTTATGAATGCCATTTATTCTCTCAGTATCTTCCAAGTTTGGTGATGTGTGTTAAGTTCCTTGCCTATAAGCCAGTTAGTCCTCGCCTATTTTGTTTGATAGATGGATAGGAACACATGACAGAAGCAGCTGAATATAGTTCTTTCATGTTATCAGCATTAAACTTGTACCTGTGCTTTACCAGTCATGAAATCCCTAGCCCAAAATGATACATCAGCATTTTTCATAAGATGATGGGGAAGGGAGACAGGGTATTAGTCCAAGTAAGCCATATCATCTGTCACAATTTTTTGTGTGATTGTGGTCACACAATTTCATTTTTCTATCTGCTTTTCCAGACAGCAAATAAGGAAAATAACACATCAATACTTCCCAGAGCTGGATATTTATATTTGTAGAATATTCAGAAATTATTGGAATGGGAACATTTTATTCCTAAGATTAATGAATATTAAATCAAGCTAGATATTCAGACTATCTATATGGATTTTGTTCCGCAGATGAATGCAAGTATCCTTTTAAATTCCTGAAATTCCAGCATCTCATATGGCATGAAAATGCTATTCATCTCCAAAACAGTGATCTTGCTTGAAGCAGCAGACCTTAAGTTTTGATTAAAGACTTTGCATGCCTTTTGTTTGATCTCCTCCCATTTTCATTCCCAGTACCTATCTTTGTGCTTTTTTCTAGCAATGCCTCTCATTTGTGACAGCGAGCAGGCAGCGTTTCCACCCAGCAGGAGAAACCCGAGCTATCTCCTTACTAGAAACCTTAGTTCTGGGCTATGAACCTATTTCTGTCTTTGCTATTTTGTAGTTGAAAGAAGGGTACAATTTGGAACTTAGAAATCAATGGTAATTGGTCTTTGTACAAATTCGCTTTAAGCGAAAGACTCAATTTCATGTGATATCATACTGATTGGAAATCAATTTTTACCAGCAAAAAATGTTTTTAGGCATCTCACAAACTCATTCTTCAAGACCTGGATCACAACCATGTTACAGGACAGGAGCACTTGTCTCCATGTACATAAAGATTCATACCCTAAAAGTTCAGAAAAATCAAAAGTGAAATGTTAATGTAAATGTCCAATCGGTTGAAGCTCATTTAGCATCTGTCCTGTTGTAGATTTGTGAAAACAGAACAAAACCAAAAAAATCACAAATGGAACGGTTTCAAAATCCTTCCCACTACAGATAATGTACAGCTGCAACACAAGAACTACCCAGTGGAGTCTCACTCTGAGAGGAGCAATGGCAACATTACACACATCTTTCAAGATATGAAATGTATAGCTGGGTGGTACACACACCTATCCTCTCCTGCAGCACCAGCCTGTGCAATTGCACAAGAAATTAGGGAGCTGATCAAACAAGCCCATCAGTTCAGACTCTGCCCTCTTTTCCATTTAGCTGGAATACAAGCAGCCAAATGAATTGCTTTGAACTCCCAGATTCTTAGCATTGTGCTTCTTCACAGCAACACTCAAGTAACACCATACTTTCTAACTGTATCTACTTAGGATAGATAATTCCCAAGATAATTTTCCGTGTTCTCTGACCTCCTCTAACATTCTAGGTTTGTTTCCACCTTCTCTGAAGTATAAAAGAAAAAACCCACTTCTTCCTTTCTTACTTACAAGGCATTTCTTATTTTCCCTATATCTGCTGACTCTCACTGTCAGAGGTCAGTTCCTGCCTCTCTTCATCTCATCCCATCACCTTCTTTTTGTCTTTTGTGAAAAGAGCACTTACATCCTCTCCTGCGCTGCCCCTCTCCTTTGTGCTGGGCTTTCCAGGAACCTCTGGAAAGCTACAGAAGGATTTCATTGCCCTCTCCTAAATGTCAGTTTAAAAGTCCTTTTCCCTATGATGCCAGCCAAGCCCCCCATAAATTAACAAATGAGTCCAGGCATGTGCTGAGCTATTACCTGGTGTGGTGGCCTAAGGTCTGTGGCAGCTCCCCATTCTCCTGCCTGCTCCCTGGCTGGGCAGGCCCCACGCACAGGGCTTGGATAGGCAGTCGTTGCCTTGTGGTAATACAGTTAATAGTGGTCTAAATTAGTCTCAGACATGTCATTGATCTGGTGATGCTATACGATCTGCTTGGAACTAGAACATATATCTACCTCCAGATGACTTCAGTATTTTTTGCCCATACCAGTATTCCTCACTCTTTCAAATCTTTTTTCTCTAACTTACAGAATACAGGTCAGGTCAATCTTTCTTTATAAGTCATACTTTCAAAACTCTAAATCATGCATTTGCTTGCCTTCCACTGCACTTTTACAAGCTCAGTCAGCAATGTCCTTCCTATAATACATTGCAGAATTGCAGATATTCCAAATGGAGTCTGACTAGTGATTTTCAAAGTGGCAGAGTAACTGTAGTAGTAGTAGCACACGCTTGCATTTGTGCTTCTGCCAACATTTTCTGTTCACGACCATAATTGAATCTCTGGTTTTCCAGTGCAAGACAGGAACTGGTGCCTCTCTGAATGCACAAGCAAATAGCCTAAGACATAATGGTAGGGGTTCCTTCCCAAACATATTTCTCCAAAGGTGGCAAAACCTCTTTCAGATTAATTCACATGTCTAATCCCCTACAAGCAAGCTCAACACACTGAATATATCCACAGCAGAGATTTTAGGTGTTGTAAGAAGCATCAATATTAAATCGGTAACATTCATACACAGTTAATCAAATGAAACCAGAGCCAAAACCTCAGAGTGACTCTAAGGGCTTCCACCCTGTTTGATTTTCTATTCATTGGATGAGACGCACACTACAACCTCTTTAGTAAAAATCCCTTGGAGAACTTTGCAACAACCCTTCGGTACAATATTCTGGCTCAAATCCATCTCATACAATTATATTTCACTATCAATAGCTTCTCCTTCACAGTCTTCCCCTACCATCCTGAAATACAGTCTAATATACAGTGCCGAGGAACTGCTGCATTATACCTTGGAGAGGGCATCATTTTAACACTGTGGATACTGATTCCAGTATAAACTTTGTTTAAATTGATGCTTTAAGACAATGGATACCATATGGAATCACTGCTAATGGTCACCACCTCTCCCCCAGGATTATATCTGTTGATGGGTTACCATTTGGATTTGTCAGAGATTGCTTACACCCCACAACTCCCAAACTTGATACAACTCGGGGTTCTTCACAGCCTGTGTATGTTTACCTGTTGAGATGGCATGATGCCTGGCTGCTCACAAGTTGGTCAGACACTTCCCCTAAGACATAAGTTTCCAGGGAATATGAAAGCTCAGACAGGAGGCCTGGATAACATTTAAGTGCCATCACTTTTACAGGAAATCCTTTCCACTGTGACAGCTCTGCCACCCTGGTGTCACATCCCTCTTTACACTTCATCACGCCTGTTCACACTTTGGTGCATTGATGAATCAATTCAAGCATTTTCTTGGCATTTCCTCTGTCCCTTTTGCATCAATATGGGACAGTTGGCTCACAGCATGACAAACTTTCACATCTAGTTTTTCAAACTTTTCCTGGAAGCTAATGGGAATACATGTTCCACATGTAAATCAGCCAGTATAGCAGGACAATACTGACATATTCCTCTGGCTCTATTTTGCTTACTTGCAGTATTTACATTATGGTGGCTCTGATCTCCCAGAACTGAAAGACTGAAAGGGAATATCTGGTTTATTTTTTTAATCAATACAGGCTTGCAACACTACTATTGAAGTTATTCTGTTTGGATTGTGTGCTAAAACTACTATATTCTTGGGGCTTGGCCAAAATTTGGAAATCTTAATGAATACACATTACACTCTGAACCTAAGTTGGCCTCCTAGTAGAAGTGATTTGAATTTCAGGAGTGATACATGCCCATGAATCCCATTGCAATTAGAGAGCACTAGAGGCATTTGACAGCTTGGAAAATACAGCTTCTTCTACCTAGAAGTAGGAATATGGGTTAGAATCTACATTTAGGTACCCATGTTTAAAATGTTTATATCAATCATTGATGTTACCATGTATACACTAGTATAATCCATGGGCAATGTTTTTAATATCAAGTCTACAAAAAGCCTGATTTCCAGAAATACCAAAACATACTGGCATATCTCCTTGAAAATCAGACTAGAAAAAAATAAATCACATTCCAAAGGTTGTCAAAGCTGCTTAAACAGAGTAACCCCAGAGAACTCACCTTCCACTTGAAAGTTTGCCCACTTTTCAAACTGTGATATGGAACTTCTCCAAAGGAAGTGAAATGAGTTTCAGACCTGCTGTTCCAGTCCTGGCCTTACACGCTCTCACTGCGGAACTGACTCCGGAACTGGCATGAAATGGAAGAGGAGTCTGCTCTTACAGATTATACCTACATACATACACATGCATATATACGTGCCTTTACATACTTGTACACATACACACACACATCAGAAAAATACAGTGTGCATAACTGCTATTGAAGAAAATGAGCTGTACTTACTATCCATCAGTAAGTTTTCTAAGTAGTGTTTTGCATGATGCATCTAACCTATAACATAGATTTTGAGGCAGAGATTTTATTCTAAGCATGATTAAAACCATGTTACCCATTAAAACTTTTAACCTGTTGCAGCTGCAAAGAAACATTCTGAGCCTTTCCTACAAGACTTTATCAAGAAGTTAAGGTGAATTAAATCTGTGTTAAAGCTTCTGTAACCTTTAATTCACTGAATTAGGGATTTCCCAATTAGAGGAGAAAGCAGTTCCAGGAAAAGTGACATGTATTTACTTTCTGTTTAAAGACTTTTTTTGATTAAAAGATATTGGAACAGATAACACAACAAAATTAGTTTTTGCTGTGATGGTGAGGTTAAGGTTTCTGCTGTTGCTAGGATATACTGCCCTATCACAGCCAATCTTGACGGTGAAAATTGGTGCCTTAATTTCCCAATGGTCCATGCTACTTCTGACTTAGGCCTCATTCTGGTTAATCATGCTGTCATTCTCACTACAGATCGCCTTTTGACATCTTCATCTGCAAAAAGACTCTACAGTCAAGCCTACTATGGCAAGTCAATTCAGAGTTTCACTGGTGGCCAAGACTAAACTCGTGGATGAGTTTCTTTGTGGAAAGAAGAGCTTCACTACAGGATGAGGAATACAGTAAATGAAGAGTTATTTTGCTTGGCAGAGGCAGACGTGGACCATGTCGAGCAAAATGTAATTGGAACAGTGATCACATTTGGCTCCTGGTACTGCAGTGTCAGGAGCCATTTACACCTGTACCAGAAGAGTCAGAACAGAGTCTTCCCCTGTCTGTGCTGGTTTAAATAACAAAGCAGAATAGAGCTACTTCTGATTTACACTTGACAACTGAGACGTGCATTACACTTGGTATTGTCTTGTCTCGAATGAGACAGTTTAGACAGCTTTTTTCCCTAAAAATTAGTTTCTCAGATTTTGCTGTGATTTTTATTACACTGCTTATAATGTGTAATAGATTGCTCATAATGTGTGATCCATTGGGATGGTGGATCATTTGTATTTATTCCCTCACAAAGCTGAAATTCATGCTCTCAGCTACCTACACATTTGGCCCCTATAAGGCAGTTTCATAGTGCAATGAGATGTGATACATACCCAATAGAGCACACCCTGTGAAGACATGTCTGCTGTCAAATGGTGCTTAAAAAGCCTTTCTGAGGATGAGTGACAGGTGTCTGACTATGCGTTTTGCCTGAAGAGCAACATAAAAAGCCTGTGAGATCCAAACAAGGTGACTTCTAGCAGGCTGAAAAGGGAGTATCTGTCTGAAAAATAAAACTAAGCTGTATGTTATACAAGGTAAGAAATTAATTAAATTAGAAAATTAGAAGAGAGACTGTACTTTATAGACCATTATATCCAAACTACATGTTTTTTTCCCAAACATGTTATTGTTTCCATTGCCATAGAAGTTTAATGTGTCCACAAACTACATTAGATCTCAATTTCCACCAGAGAATATGTGCGGAGAATGTGCCATCAAAGTTATACCATAGAGAAATACAATGAAACGCTGTGCTATAGGTGGGAATGAGCAGGAAGCATTTTAGTATTCTGAATAATTTATGGATGCTTTTGAAAAGCAGATGTGCTCTCATTAACACTGCCTCTCTGATAACTTCTGCCCTTGCTACACCAAGATTTCTTCTGGTGCCAGGCATCTATTTTTTCCCACAGACCACTTACTGCAGAAAACGACAAAGCAGCAGTACAGCCAGCCTTGCAGAAGAGTTCTCAATTACTATTATTTTATTAGAAAACAGCAGAAAGATCATCTGATGCTCTTAGCACCTTCCTTGATACCCAACAGGTATCTCAGCTGTGAAGGTATCATTTAAATTAATGGAAAAAAAAAATCCTTATTTCTAGCAAACCCTGTGAGCTTGAATCTGCTGCTCTTGCTTACAGTGGCAAATAGTTTCTCTGAGGGCATTTAAATCTAAAATGATATTTCGTTCAGAGTAAGTAATACTCAACATAATCTAGTAGAAGAACTTGAAGTTTCTAGAACACGGGATAGCCCAACATGAATCTGGCTAATGTAGTAGCTAAAATGAAAGCACATGCAGTTGCAGGGCACTAGAACAGAGAAGCAAGCAAGGAATCATTTGAAAATGTAGCTAATGAAGTAACTGAAGTTGTTTGGAATATATAACCCAAACCCAGAATGAAGCTCAAACCTCAATATAAAGAATCTGTTTTGCAAATGCACAAAATGGCAAGTAAAAAGGCACACATTTTTAATAAAGCACAAAGATCTGCTTGGCCAAAGATTTCCAAAAATGGTTTCCAGTTCAAAATCATTACAATTCCTCTGCAAATTTATATCATCTTACTGGTAAAGACAACACTTCCCTGTACAGCAAGGCTAAAACCAGTATCATCCTTCATATAAAATAATTACACACACCATACATGCAGCAGTGACATACATGTACTAAACTCCAAAACAAGTGATAAATTGCATTTCTCCAGCACCTCTGACTGCCTCACCTGCACTCTGCTCACTAATCCATCTTTGCCAGGACTACCTCTAACCTTCCAAACCCATCAGCTGCCTGCAGACAACCATCATTTTTTCAGATAATAACCTGCTAAAAAAAAAAATATTTTCTTCCTTCCTACAAATGAGGAATTTGCCCCACAAATGTATTGGTCTGAGGTTCAGGGCACTCTTAGAGCACTGACAAGTTTAAAATCCAATATCTCAGAACACTTGAAGGTTAGAAATGAGTACTTTATAAGTGGGGAAGAAATAATAATTCAATCCCCTAATTGTTCAATATAAGCTTTGTCAGATGTAAAAGTTTTAATTTAGTCCTGATAGATCATAAGATGTCAAATTTCCAGACTGCAGTGTTGTGAGGCACTGAATGGCTCTCAGCTCACACTTCAATGTTCTAAAGTTAATTATTCAGGTTCTTTCCCCTGAAAGGCCTGTAAAACTAACTTCACAGCACTGAGGAAGGATGGTACAAAGGAAGTAGAGAGAAAGGTGTACATTTACATGGTCCTTAAAAATTGTAAAATACATCTACTCTTTACCAGTCTGAGTTTATTCACATCAAGTACAGATGAAGTCCATGCAGTCCGTCACACCTTTGGAGTTTATTTTTAGTTCTATGGCATAAAAAAACGCCAGGAGACACTGCCAACATTTCCAGTAGCCTGGTACATGTACAGAGAACTACTGCACTCAAGGTCTGTGTTCTACCTCAGCAGCTTTTCTCATTGTGAATTTGGGCTAAGCAGCACATCCCTCCACCATGCACAGCGCGAACACTCAAGCAAACCACCGATGAAACCATCACCTCCCTTCCTCCTCTTCACAGTAATGCACTGCGGTGGAAGGATATGAGAAACTGCAGAGCAACAAGATGCCTCTATGTATCCCAAAGCTGTTGCTCATGCTCCCGAGGAAAGCTTTGTCCGTCTCATTTCCCTGATCTACAAGCGAGTTAGTACAATCCAGCTGATTGTGAGGCTTGGGGAAGAAGCAGACCTTCCCATGCAGTGCATACCAGCAGGCTGCTCGTCCTCCTTCCTTATTGCCCTATTGATTGCCCTCTTTCATTTACAAAGAGCGCAGCACTTGGGAAGGAAGGCGAACGGCCACGAGCCTGCCCTGACCCCTCCTCTCCGCCTAACGAGGCCGGGAGGAGGAGCGGAGCCCGCGGAGCCGGGTTCGGGCTGGCGCAGCTGGGCAGGGGTCGGGGGTTTCGGCCGCACTGCCCCTGGCGGTGCCGCTCGACTCTCAGGCTCGGGGTATCCGCACTGCCCCTCATCGCGTCCCCAGGAGCTATGTCCTGTCCGCAGTGGGAATTCATTGTTACCGTTAGTTTTCATCCTAATATATAACCAGGGACACCGCTGTAACAAGACACACTTAAACACAGCAAAATGATCTAGGCACTTCCGCGGGTTCGATAGCGAGCTAAATTACCGCCCCTGAATAGCTGTGTCATACTGAACCGGCAAGTGCAAAATGTGGGGATTCTTAGTTGAGACTCGTTTCCTTAAAATGTGTCTCCCCCTTTATGTTTTGGTTTGTGGATATTGAAGAAAATCAGTTATTCTTCCTTTGCCTTAGTAATAGTTCATAATGGCTAAGCTGACACTTCAAAATAACTAGATACCCATTATTAACTCATTTGCATTTTAACAACAGTAATCAGTGCACTAATGTGACGTTAGTGGGATGTTGACAGGTTTCTAAAAAGAATTTTAGAAGACTGAAGATCAAGGAATGAGAATAATAGACTAACACTAAAGCCTTTTTTTTCCCCCCCATTAGAAAAGTTTCACCATGACTCAAGTGCTTCACTTCTACGCAGATTCCTCCTTGAAATAAATACAATTAGTATGATCTATAATAAATCAGTGTTACGTTATAATAATCTATGATGTATGGACAGTCAATTTCCTAGTTTGGATTGGATTTCAAGGGCTGCATCCAGCTAAATCTGTATTTGTGACCAGACCTGGTCAGATGTACACAATGAATTTTGTGTGCACTCATAGGTTTTTGATCCTTGGATTCCTGCAGAACAGTTGGGTTTGGGGTTTTTTTAGCCATTTTCAAGCCACATATTCTGAAAAGATCTGAAATCCTGCTGATTTTCTAACTCAATTATTCGGACAAGCTTACAGAGGTCATGCTTGTTAGGTACGGTCACAGATATTGTCCTCAGCTTGCTTTATTTCAATACCATAGATGACAAGATTGCAGTATAATATTGGCTTCTGGATTTAGCAACTAGCATCTTCACCCCAAGAAGTTTCCGGAAAGCTCAGTGTGGCTACTTCCCAGGTCCGTCCTCCCCGCAACCATACTGCCAGGGGCAATACCCCATTGCCATTTGTACTTCTGGACCTCTGGCCTGACACTTTCCATTTTCCAGGTAGAATATTAATATTAAACTGAACATGAAAAATCACAAAAGCAAACATGAGATCTAGACCTTAAACTGTGTATTTCGCATATATTTAAGCATTAGCTCATTCACCACCAGTGACACCATCCCTTCTGGGAGTTCCTTAGACCACTGGGACAGCAGCAGAAAGGATGAAGCAATTAACACTATTCAAAGACTGAAATGTAGAAAATCCATTAAGTACCAGAATCAAGTTTTCTCATGACAGTATTTTAGGTCATACATAGCCAGTATGTTTGAACAGTCCCTGTTTCTACAGAAACTAAGGGTGGGAGTTACATACAGATAAATATCTACTGGGACAATTCTATGCAGTTATTTTGTTTTGCATAGAGTTAAATAAGAACTAATGTAAATCTCAGAATGTGAGGGTGTTGGTTGACAGGGTCCCCTCCAAAAGACCTGGATGCGGAGCTGGAATTCTGTAGTGCTCAATCTCTGTGAAAAGAAATTTCCCTTCAATTTTAGTGAGAGTTACATTTCCATAGGACATGTGTTTTCATAATACATTGCACACAGGCCTTATTTTATTTGTCTCATAAGGGTGAGCAGTTAACAGAGCTGGGATTCACACCTTGGCATCAAAGGAGCATAGGTACTTGAAACCTGATCCTTATACCATTAAAGTATGTGCTTTGGGATGCGCTCCATATGTTTTCCCTCTTTCCTCTAACAAGTTATATTCTGTAATAAAAACTTTATATTCCTGAGCTTTCCGAATATCATAAGTTTTCAAGAAATGTCTGCTTTAAAAGAAAAAAACCAACCCTAATATGACAAGCTTTAGATGACACGGATTGACTTTTAACAGGCTTTCCTGGACCTCCATGTGATAGCAACATTAGGCTTAGTCACAGGGGAAAAGATATGTTTAGGTTCTAAAAAAATTAGTAAGTTCTTGTTGACAGACTTTAAACCAAACAGAAGGAAGGGATAAGAAATCAGTGTCAAATAAACATTTTATTTGTTAATTGTTTAAAATGGAATTGCTTCTAATGACCTAAGTTTTATTGGTTTTCTAAAGGAAACAGAACAATTCTTAGCTAACACTTTGCTTTATTAGAAGTGAAGAGGGTTGTAAATGCACTGTACTATTATCTGTGCCTTCCTTCGTGTGTTGTGATTATGTGTTCAGTAAATAGCATCCAGACTAAAAAGACCTTGTTGTGAAATCAAGCAACATTAACTCATTAAGTCAATAATTCATGGATTCTTTTATCTAAAGTGGCAACATCACACCATCAATTCACAAAACAGCCACTTCTCCGAAGTGTATGTGATGATAATAATGGATTTTCTAACAATACACTCTCAGAGCAAGGTCACTGCGCACAGATGCGGTGGACGCCATGATCTGACCTAGGTCAGCAAAACAAGCTTTATTATTGAACCTAATTATGAACTATCAAGATAATGGCCTAGACTAAACTGTTTCCTAGGGGATTATTTAGAAACTAGTCAGCCATTTTAGGTTCAAATCTACTGTAGAGCACTCCCTTCAAGAGCGGAGCAGTTGCTGCTAGTATGTACCATGTATGGGAGGTACAGTACATACACACGCATTCTACAGATCCATTTTTAGGTATCCCCAGAGTTGCCAAAGGCAACGCACATGTGCATAGCACATAGCCAAATCCAACTGAACTGCACTTTGGATGAGGACCATCTAGTCAAGTGAAAGCACAAAGAAAAAAAGAGGTGTTTGAATCTTCATGGGTGTCCCCCAGGGGGTAAAAATCCAAACTTTGCACTTGGCTTTGCTTAGGTCTAGAGCTAAGGAATTTATAATACAATAATCTTTCAATACAGCCTGATCATAATACAATACTAATAATTGAAATGAAATGAACCAAAAGCTCTTTGGGGTACCATTGGCTCCTTTCAGACCAACCACAGTAAAACTCATGATGTTCATAATGTATTTCAAATTTATTCCCCAAGATAGCTTATGTAGGAAAAGTATTTCATGCTCCCTACATTTTCCTGATGAGTTAAAATTAATGCACAGGATCAAAGCTGCCTAGTGCCATTTGTGCTCAGCTGAGGGTATTTTTACTTTGTTCCTCCCCCTAGAAAGATAAAGCATTTCAGCTCAGTTCACCTCTCCAGCCAGATAAGTCATTAAAATGTTTCCTTCCCTTGTGTCTCTCACACTGTAATTCTCCCAGGTATATAGAACTGACTCATTATTATTTTATATTTCAGCTCATGTAATTATAGCCAAGTTTCAGAAAGGAATAGTTCCTTGAGATCAGAGTTCTTGTTGTCTTAGAAGTGAAGCCAGCCTCTGAGTATTCCTGGCAGGGGAAGATTGATTCGCTGTATGATTCCCTCAATTATTTAAAATGATCTTGTTTTTATTTAAGGTTTTGATTCATATGATAATTAGAGACCTATTTTAGAGATGTTTGTTTTTCTAAGATCAGAGTTCTGTTGCTGTGATAAACTTCTCACCTTTAATCCAGCTTCCAGTCCCAGTGAACCAGTCAACCTGTATGAATTAACATGATGTGCTTGACCCTGTACCTTGCCTGTGGGTTTGTAATGAGATCCAACCCATGGGAAAACGCGTAGGGAGAAGGGAGGGGGCGGCTCAGCCTGAAACCTTTCCTTTAACCAGTTGGCCTGTGAACCCATATGAACTGGATCTCCCACAGAAGTTACGATTTGAAAGTAACCCTTTCAAATCACACGTGGAAAGGTTCACATAGCTCTAGTGCTAATACACTGGGGCAATTTGCAGAAAATTTTGTATTCCTTCACTCCGTACTGACAAAGACTGAAGGTTCACAAGCTCTAGGCCAAAAGAAGCCATAAGGGAAAAGGAGGTTTTCCACAAAAAATAAAAAACCCAAGATAAAAGAATGACTTAGTCATGCACTGATGGAAAGTCTTCAGGATAAATGTAAGAGGGAGGAAGGGGAAGAAAAAGCCTACTTTTGCAGATGCACTGCTGAAAAAGCTCTCTAAGAAACAGAACTTTCTCCATTTCATGTCCTGAATTAAGCCAGGCTGCCTTTATTCTGTATTACACAGAGTTTCATAACAAGACTTCTGATTTTTTGTATAATAATTTAATGAAGACTGAGGCAAATTGAGAGTTGTGTTAGCAGTAGCTGGTTAGGAAAACATTGCCACCCATCTGAGTGAAAAGATGTTTAAAAGCATCTTTGAAATATTTTGTGTAATATTTATATACTCTTTCTGTTAATGTATCAAGGAGAAAGAACATAAATTTTCCAGCTAGAATTAGAGGTACTGGTAGCAACATTGTCACAAAGAACAGCCTCAGACAGAACTGCAACCGGGTGTACTATACTATGTACCAACAAAAGCACAGAAAAAATAGCAAGTATTCGTTTTATCTACCTCCTGAAAGACCCCGAATCACTATTTTAGAAGGAATTCAGGAGGAAAAACAAATATCTGTTTAAAAAAAAAAAACAAAACAAAAACAAAAACAAAAAAACCCCACAAACCACACAGGGAATTGGAAAAAAACCCCAAACAAGTAAAGAAATCCTAAGCCTCTGAAACCCCGAGGAAGTCTGAAACGCTAGCAAATAAGAGTAACTCAACAACTGAGAATACGAAAGGGCAGAGAACCTTAGTGAGGAAAAAAGCATTACAGTTGTACAGTAAAGAAAGCATTGATGAAACCAAATCTTTTGAAAGACATTTTGAGAGAACAATCTATGAAAAAAATACCTAAACATAAGGACTGATTGCTCCTCATCTGGAAATAAATGAAACTGTGCCATTTTACAACACAAAAGGTCTGGCTCTCAAGTTAAAAATATGCCTCAGCTAAAAGCACATTGTCGTGTCTTAATAGGTCAATAAGCAGAACCACCAGTCCTGTTTCTTCCTTTGCAATAGCAGCTCTGATATCTTTGACTGAGAGGCTGATGAACATTGACAAAATTTGGGACTGAAATCTACTCAGGCCTTCAACCTACATGATTATTTTATTACACACTGTACATTTACAGTTCTCATGGATCTTTGGGAAGCAGGAGCTACCAGATAATGTCCATGTAGATAACTAAACATGTTTTTAGTCATCTAGTGGTAGGCAAATGTAATTTGAGAGTGAAGTTTCTCTACAATTCAATGTGCTGGAGCAACCCTGCTAATAGTCCTGCTCCTCACTCTCTCTCTTCTGCCTCTCTGCTCCCCACCTTGCCTTGGCAGCGCAAACTGCTGTGTGGCTAAGCAGCAAACGACAACTGGAAATGAAGACGGCAGAAAGCTGGGGAACAGCAGAGCAGGGAGCTGAAGGATCAGTGCTTAGTGAAGTTTGGGGCCACAACAACTGCTTTGCTCCTCTAGGAAACAAAATACTCAGATTTTGCGCTCTTGTTCTTGCAAGGCATCTCGATACTTCAATTCTGGTTTTAAGACAAGATGACAACACTCTTTTACACAGCATCCTACTTTCTGCAAGCTGCACACTGCTTCCCTGCCACAAGCTGCAGGGAACATGGGCTCTGATTAAAACATCACAGAAATTAGCAAGAATCTTCTCATTCAGTTAAATTTCAGTGCATGCTTGTGGAGCAACTTGAGAACACTGGGTGTGAAAGGCACTTAAGTTACTACATTGCTAACTAACATCTCAGGAATATTTCTACAGAAAGCTTTCAGTATTGAGACAACTCCAAAAAAGCACTGGGCACAGTACATTTCTAGGATAAAAATGACAGAGGGAAACATTGAGCAGTCTTGCACAATTTACAAGCATTTTAGTCAATCTGATTTTCTCTTTTTTGTGTGTGCACACACCGATCTGGTTTTACATACACACACCCTTTTGGTAAGCAGAATTAGCCTTTTCCATAACCTCATGATACATTTGTGCTGAATCAGGCCAACACATTGCTTCACACATAAGTGCAAGCAATAAAATCAATTGTCTGGAGCATTATCTGATGTAGTCAGCCAGTGGAAGGCACTTTACATTTTGTTTATGCCTATTCCTGTTCACTGTTTTAAAATAAAGCATCTCAAAATGGTGTTAGCTGTTCACTATAATTCTACTATACTTCTAGATTTCAGATAAGGAAGGAAATGCAGAACAGTCATGATTACAAAATTTTAAGAGGCAGAATACTTTAACTAAGTGTTATTTAATTGACTTTCAAGGAATATAAAATCTCCCTCTCCCAGCTTATCTTGATTTCAATATTAAAAATAGAGGCAAGATGGAAAGGCATCGGGCCAATCCTTCAATAACTTCTTGACAGACTGGATTATACTTTTAACATGTTCTTCCCACCTTCTTATGGTCCTTATTTGTTTCCCAGATCCTGGCTGAAATCAACTCTTTTTATCCGATTGTGACTGTAGATAAGTATCAGAGCAGTAGAGTTACTAACTAGAATAAGAGGATACACAGCTTTTGTGCTAATAAGCACTTCTTTTTAAATGCTAAAAGCAATTAGTCCTTTTGTGTCAACTATTGATTATGCAGACTGATAGACAAAAAACCCACACAGCCTCATTCTTCTTTCTCCTGGATTTCTAAAGAGCAAAACTGGCTTAAAGCAATTGTAAAGCAGAGTGGTACTCCATCTTTGGGAATCAAGAGCAGCTTAGCTGTTTCAGAGGGGAACAGTAATGGGTTCGACTATGAGCAAGGAAAGCAATTTCTAATACGTTTCTTTTTCAGTGCTGCTTCATGAAAATATTCACTTTTGATATTAGCTTTCTAGACCAAGTATAAAGACTCTTTCATAAAGTTCAACTCTGAATAATTTTAGCTTCTAATTAAAAGTGTTTTTAAATTGACTTTTTGCACAGTTTTTCTAAAGAACAAACACATTCTAAGTTTGTGCATTTAGAATCATCTTCTGACTTAATTATACAGCTCCCTCATGACAATATACTTAACTGCCATAATCCATGACCACGTGCTTATAGAGTACATTAAGTGTCAAACTGCTTGGTTTATTTATAAAGCAAGTAGCTTCACTAAAATGACTTTAGTGTCTTCATAAAAAAAATGTTTAAATAATGAATAACTGGTATATTGCAACAGCACAAATGCCTGTTATTTCTAAAATGTGAAAGTGCTCCTAGAATCAGAATATCAGGTTGTAAGGAACCTCAAGGATCACCTGGACCAACTTTTTCTGGCAAAAGTATGGTCTAGACAGGATGGCCCAGCACCCTGTCCAGCTGAATTCTCCCACAAATCTTCAGCTGAGCTCTGAGTGACCTGAAATTTAGTCTTTTCAAATTTAAAACCTTTGTCTTGGTATAACCTTCAGCGTGCTCAGCGAGATCCTAGACTCCACAATAATGTGATCACTGCAGCTGAGGCTATCACTAACTGAGATATTACAGAGCAGGTGTTGTTGGTTTGTGAGTAGCAAGCCCAGCAGTGCCTCATTCCTGGTTGGCACATGTAACATTTGTACGAGGAAGCAATCCTTTACACGTTCTAGGAACCTGATGGATGGTGTGTGAGCTTGTGTATTGTTATTCCAGCAAATGTCTGGGCAGTTGAAGTTATGCACAAGAACCAGGTTCTGCTGATTCTAAGCTTGCTTAAGTGACCCAAGTTTTGCTTCATTGGCCTTGCAAATCCTGGTTTGGAAGTTAGTAGCAGATGCCTACTGTAAGATTCCCCTTGGAATTTTACAGGTGCTGCTAAATCATCACCGGGTTCTGAACACATTTGTGCTAGATATACAGAAATAGTGAAAGAGTAATTACCTGGCATATGCGTCACCTAATTTTCACTGGCAGCAGCAACATATAGTTACGAGTTACAGGAGGTGTTACATGCTTATTATTCTATTAACTGACTCCAAGTGTTTAATACTCCTATGATTATCTCTTTAGGCATATATTTAAAGTATAGGAATCCTTGAAATCCCAGAGCAAGAGAAAAGTGGAGTTCAGTATAACCAAATCATCAGCCATTTGTTGAGGATTTTTAAGACATAAATACGATGTTTTCATATGTAGATTAAAAGAAAAGCATAACCTTTTATAGTTTCATGTGAAAAGTGGCAAGGCATTGAATTTTGTATACAAGTGCAGCTACTTTTTTTATTTTTTATATTACTGCACTGCTGCTTCACACAAGTGACTGTGAAGCTATTTCATGAACTACTCATTGATCTCTATGAATTTATTGCAAACGCTGTGGACCTTATTATAACAGCATCCTTGAAAGACAAGCATTTTGAATGTCACAAGGAGATGTTGCTGTAACAAAGGAGAATGTAATAGGGCTACATGCACAGTATTTGAGAGCCAGAGAATTTTCAAAGAGAATAACATAAGCAAGTGCCTTATAAGGAAGGTGTATCCTATACATATTGCAGTTTGAAGATTTCTTGATATAGCACATTAAATCCATAGAAAGATTCTATTTCAGACATAGACATGAACACACTAGCCTGCATCATATTCATGCTTTGGAAAGAGTACACAATTTGCCAAGAAAATTAAGTTTTATTACTACTTTTACTCCATAAAGATGAATACAGAAAAAAACCTTAGTGTACTCCAAAAGTAATGGGAGCATTAAGTTCCTGTGAATGTATTACATTTGTACACATTGATCATGATTTATATTTCACATATACATTTGTAATTGATCATAATTTATATTTCACAGAGTAATTGTTTAATACTTCTGCTGATAGACATGTTTGGGACCTCTGTTCTAAATACAATCTTGGGTGCCTAAAATCCCTGAGTGCTCTAGCCAGCACTGGCCCCATTGCACAAGTATTCATGCAAAGGAATTACAAGTATAAAAGCTAAACCTCCTTTCGGATAATGTGTCTTCAAAGTTATGGGTATTTGACACATGCAAAAGCATTACAATGTGTTTTGGTAAGTGCCTATTAGCACATTAATTTATAATGTTTGAATGCTTAGAATTGGGTTATTCGTATCTGCATTTAGAAACCAAGTAACGTATTTATATGAATCTGCCTTATCTGCTTAATGCTTTGTTTTGCTAGCATTTCAAATTCCTTCATCTTGAAAATGCCTTCCCTGTTTTCTGTCTGTGAGCACTGTTGATCCCATTACTGAAATCTCTACTCAACCATTAGGTTACTTTTTGTAAGTGTATGCATTGCTTTTGAAAGCTGTTGAACTTCCAGATTTATGACACAGAAAATCTAACCCATTGATCCACCATGCAAATACATTACAGAGAACACTCGCAGTATACAGTAGCTACTTTACAGAAGAGCTATTTCAACATGCTGCAGCTCTGACCTGGGGCCCATCTCTAAAAAGGAGGAAATTCTCCTTCTCTCCTTCTCTCAATGACTTCTTGAGTCATTGAAATTCTCAGTCAGAACTGGAAAATGTACAAATATGATATATCACTATGGTGACGTTGTCATTACTGAAAGCATAGCATGCTTCTATCCATACCAGTCCTCTGGTTTCAAAGTCTATGATCTATGGAAAAGAAGTTCTGCACCTCTTCTGAACTTTGCTGTGAGCTTTACAACTTTTATAAAACAACTGGCAGCCTAAGCATAATTTAAATGACTAAAATGCCATACAAGCCTATTGCTCAAGACTTCTGAATTTCAGAATAAGGGGATCTACAAAGTCTATTAAGAAAAAACAACAAAACAAAATTATAAACACTTTATTAACAGGGTTTCTTAAGGAAATATTTGTGATTGTGTCATTTAGCTGGTCCTGCAATTTAAATAAAATCACCAGTTTCAACAAAACCCAATAGGGCAGTAGAAATCTCAAAAAGATTCAGTTACTGGCAATTCTGTGAAAGCCAGTGAGCAGATGTATTAGTGCTGCACAATGAAGGGAGGCTTTCAATATTATGTTCTTATTTCTGTTCTGAGAATCAGCAGCCGCTTGGCTGATCCCCATATACACAGACTGGCTTTTTTTTAATCAATCAAGACAGAACTCTGGAATCATACCATTACTGGATACAGATGCTGAATGGGATTGCCCAGCATACACTAAGCAAAAGGTATTGAACGCATAATATATAACAGCACAAACTTTCCTTAGCTGAATATACCTCAGGGATAGGAATGACACTTGTCAAGCAAGTTGCTTAAGAACCCACATCAGGCTTTTTTGTTGGCAGTGTCAGCTATGTTTGATATAGTGAAATAATTTCTGCTGGTGCAGAATTGTCTTGATGTCCTACATTAGCTGTGTTTGCTTGCATAAGCTTATCCTGCATGAAGATACTAGAGACCACACCTAAGAAAGGCTTAGACAAAGGATGAGATACAGACATATTTATGATCACCTGGGAAGGGAATCAAACAAAAAAACTTAACTGCAGATGAACTTTTCAATGCAGGTACAATTTACCAGTGTTTTCGGGAAAACAGAGGAGAAGCAGATGACTGCTAGGAGCAGATTTACAAAACATACGGAAGTACAAATAGTCATATGACAAATTTTGGAAGACAAGTGTCATGTGATATCTGTTTTCCAGGGTAGTGGTTCTTCAAGAAGAAAACCTCAAACTTCAGATAATTAAAGCTTGGAGTTTTCTTAAACCACAGAACTCCGGATCACAGAGCAAATAATTAAAATGCTGTTTAATAAAAATTTACTTGCAGTGAATTCTTGTATTATTTTCATTTCTTAACCGTTGGAAGGTGGTCAGAAAGAAGCAAGATATAACATTTAAATTAAATTTGCCACTTGAAAGAGATGTGTATAAACATTCAGAAAGAAATATCCCCCTTGTTTAGTATTAGATAGGAATCCACTAACAATTTCCTGTAAACTCAGCAATTACAATGAATAACCACTATTGTGGGAAACAAACATATAGCCAGGATTAGATCACTCTTAGACTGGGGACTTTTTCTCTTGTGAACTTTTTAAAATACCTGGAATTAACTTCCTTTCCCTCTCCCCTTCATTTAATGTAAGTATTCTCTCTTGGTTTATGCAATTGGTTTACTAAAGAAAAATAGTAGCTCTATATAATGTAATTTAGGATAAATTAGAAACTTGAAATATACTTTTCTGCCATGCAAATCATCTTAATTAAGGTTTACCACTAATATTGATAATAATAATGTCTGTAATGTTTTCCTGGAATAAAAGAGAAAAATTCTAATTTTGATAATGTATCATGTGATCAAAACCCCCTTAATTGCACTGCCATTTCTGACCATTACAGTTGCAGTGACTTCTGGAGAGAGACTTCTACATTCGTCAGGTTTCCAGAGGCCCTAGTTCCTGATCTCAGTCCTTCCTATTGCTGTGAGCAGAGTGATTAATGAGTGTTATAGAGCTCACCTGGAAGTGTTAGTGTCCCTTCCCTGTCCTACCAGCACATCAGAGCCACTCTCTGAGGTTATAAGCACACGTTTTCAGAAAACCTTCAGCTTTTCAAATTTGTACAGTTTCTAAAAGTAAGTTTCCACTCAAGGGCAGAAGAGGCACTGAGTAGCTGTCTAGCAAATGAGATCCAAGCTCCATCTTCAGAGCAACCTTTTTTTCCTTAAGAATTAATCAACTTAAAACATTATTCCTGCAGCCAAAACTTGATACGGTGATGCAGAAAGATTAATACAGCTAAGCATCAGAGAGATGAAGAATTTCCTTCTAATTAAAACTTTCTGGCAAGATAACTGAGTTGCCCTCATATTAAAGATTAATGCATTTGATAGGTTTGATGGCTCAATATCCCCTGTAAATCATAACAGAAAGATGCTTAAAGAATTGATTTAAGCTTATTAATTGCAAAAATAAATGAATATCACAGTATCTGCAGCAACTATAAAAAGTTGGGTACTAACCATTGCTAAGTTGTGTGGATTTGTTGTTTTTAAGGACACTACATTAGTGGAGTAACTAAAGCATTGCTGCCTCAAGGCTGCATTTTGCAGCTTCCCCTTACATGGCAGACAAACACTCACTGACCCATGTGGCATTATGGAAATGCTGTGCTGACAAGAATAAGCTTCTTCCTTTCCCTCCGGCAGGTCTGCAGCTGGGCATTAATCTGTCCTCACGCAGCATGGCTCTGAGAGGGTATATGCCAACTGGAAAATCAGCTTCCAGCGGGTGGTGACACAGACCCTCTCCAAGCATAAGCCCTGAGGATTTCTTTGTGCTCTCCTTCCAAACATTACTCCTTGTCCCCATTTATTTTGCATTCATGGACTTTTCTGCCACTTAACCAATAAAAGCAAATCCTTACTCCACAAAAAGGAGTCACCAATTGAATGTGAGCAATATAATTTACTTCAACATGAATTCAGGCATTTTTAGTGCTACGTGTTGTTCTGCTAGAACTCCATGTTAGAAGTGCTTGAGTTTTTGTTTATGTTGAGTTTTCAACAAGGTTGACCTTGAACTCTGAGGGTCTCTTGACTGGAAGTTATTATACACTTGAGAGATTCTTGATTTTATTTTATTCTTCATGACATGAATGACAACTTGGCTAAAGATCTGAGTATAATAAAATTCAAGCTAGAACTTGTTTAAAATACTACATTGGTCTTTCCTAATTTCATGCCTTTGGACAGACTTAGTTGAAGAAAGAATAGAAGGTGCTATAATAATACAGTAGAAGGTGCTATAATAATACAGTAGAAGGTGCCTGGGTGTGGGCATATTTCCAGTTCACGGTCATTAAAAAAGACTTTCTAGAATGCAGACCTTTTCCCCATAACAAGTGGAAGCTTTGGCTGCCTGAGGCAGGTGGTATAGAACACTTCCAGCCTTTGTTTTTGTAAGTGCCACTGGCTGAGGTTTTAGAATTTGAAAATTAACAGGAAAGATTTTGGTATTCCCTCATACATCTCATTTATTAAGTCTGCTTATGGAAAACATGTAGAAGCAGTGCCAGAAATACAATTAAAACAGTCCATATTTCATCATGCAAACACTGCCTGGAGATGTCACCTTTTTTTAACCAACTTTTCTGTTTATTCAGGCTCATTTTAGTACTCATTTTCATTTTCTATTCCAGTGTACTATATGCTTGTAATCTTTTACATTAGTAGGCATTAGAAGTAAAATAGAGCAAAATGTAGTTATGTACACTAAAGAACAGTACAGGAGGCATTGCAAGGTTAATTTTTTACTGCAGGATTTAGAGAAGTGGTGCTTATGTGCATCAAGTCATATTGTGATTCCATGGCTCATAAGGAAACTGAGGTTGATTGCATGTACAAGAACTAGCCCATAATTTTTACTTACAGAAAGCCTTGCTAGTTTTTGTTACTGTTTCTCCAGGTAAATCAACACAAAACCCATCTCTTTTATTTGTCTGAAGATCTAGCTGCTTTATTTTAAAATGAATCAGTAATCTAGAAGATAGAAAGTATTCTTTCTTGGATTCAAGTTTCTGGTCTCTTGTGAAGAGACCTGGGGGCCTGAGATAAAAGAAACCAATTAAAGTCTCCAAAGTTGAGGCCAGTAACAGGCCCTGATATTTATTTGTACAGTTATTTGAGCACTTCATGCTTACAACCATTGCCACATGAGCTATTATAAGCTTGAATTTGAGGGCTGTCTGTACTTACTTGCAGAAGGAACAATAACCTATAGCCTGATCCAATAGAGGTGACATTTGCCCTGTTCACTAGGGAGCATCTTCTTAGTGTTTGAAGAACAACTGCCTACTGCACTAATTTAATGTTTGCTTTGGAATAAATCTGCAGATACAGCTATGTACACCCTGGTGCAAGAAAAATCAAAAGAGGTTAACACTAATCACTGAGTACAGGGAATAACACAGGCATCTGTCCCACTGAAGCTGGTGTGAATGGGTCCAGTTCCCTAAAAGCTGGGCTATAATTCTGTCTCTGCAAATAGCTTGAGGTCTTAAATATGTAAGCACAAAAAATATATATATAAAAAAATGCTTTAACATTTCAATTTTCATCTAAAAAGAGACTCCAAACAGCTCACAGTGAATGTTTTCTTATGTCTTGTCTCAAATACAGATGGGATTCATCATAGCCCACTTTAATAGGAAAAAATACAACCCAATCTTGTTTTTCATTTCAATACTTGCTTTCCCATACGCACATCCCCTGGCACTCCAGGTATTGGAGCAACAGAGAACCATTTAACTTAAAGCGAGTTATAAACAGCTGAAGGAATCTAGAGTACGGCCTTCACTTTTGAAGTTCAGGAATTCTTTAGCTTCTGAAACATATTGAGGCCTACCACAGCCCTTTGGGATTCAAAGTCTACATGGGATTGACTGAAAAAGATTATTTCTTCAGTAGGGGCTGTGTACACTTCAAACTGCAGCAAACACCACCAGCCCACCTTGCAGGATTAGCTCTTATTCTAATAATTTCATCATCCTATTGCACATTTTAAAACTGATTTCTTCCTGGTTCAGGTGTGATCATACCACTACTACAGAGCACACCTGAAAGCACATTAAAAGTCAACAGACTAACTCCTTCTGAATTCACTGGGCTTTGAAATCAGTTTCTTCACACTGATTTCAAATGGAGCTGAAAAAAGGACTTGTGTGCTTATGAAGTTGGAACTGAGGAAAAAATACTGCATTTCCCCATATTATGATAAATAAGCTCAACAAAATGAAAACTGAATCATTTTTGCAGCCAGTAGCTCAGACAGGATAGTATCAGCAGAGATTTACTTGCTTGAAATTGAGGTCAACAGTAATCATGCTTAGATGTCTGAAATTCTATGTCCCAAATGCATGCAAAAAAGAAATGGAGATGAACTTCACTGCTCATCTGTTCATCAGTACAGTATTTGAATTAATTGCAAGAGTTGCAGATTGTGAGCATGAATCAAGGCTTCTTGGGAATAGGCTTGATAGGGCCCTGCAGTGTATGTGGGGCTTTTCTCCTTGTAAAATTTTCTCCCTGGGGAGATGTTGCATGGATACGCAGCATCCACTGAGAAGTAGGGAGATCATTGGAGCCAAGGACATACAAGGTAGCAGGACTGCCCATGCACCTGCCTATGTTTTTGTTTCTATCACAGTGTTTTCTTCAGCAATAGCAGCCCTAAAGGATGTCTTAATTGGGCTGGTCCTTCTTGGGTTCAGATACCTCTCTGTTTTCTAGACATTGCCACCCTCACCTTTCTATAAACTCTCTCCTTACAATGGGGTATCATTGTCTGAAATTACCGAATTATAAAAAAAAAGGGGACTATGTAATCACTGCATTGCCTGATTAAGAGATGTTTGTCACTGTCAAGGAAGATGATAAAAACAGATGAAGGACCCATACCTTGAAAAATGAAGACAGTTAAAATATCTATCTTATAGTAATGTGATCATTAAAGAGGGAAAGCGGAATACTCCTTGCTTAGTGCTTTGAAGCATGCAGAAGATATCCCTGGCTGACCCATGAGGCTTGAGATTATGATAGAGAGGAGATGAGCTCAGCTATGATACAGAGCTCAGACAGCAGGTGCTACAAAGGAAAGCATTTCCCATTACCCTGGCTTTCCAGGGATGGAAAGATGGAAAGATTCCTGGAGAATTGAAGTTCTGTTAACAAGCAGACACATTTCTCAAGACCCCAGAAAAGGTAGAAAAGCACAGCTTTAATTTTAACAAAGCAAAACTACCAAGGCATCTCAAATTTCTTCATAGTTGACAATAAGAACATTTAATAATAAAATACTTTCAGCTAAGTGTTCTCAATTGGTTGTAGGAATAGCTTCTGTCGTAGTCTCAATAGCCAGTAACACTAGAACCAAAGAGAATTATACTCTGCACCCCCCACGCCCCAAGTATTTTAGCACACAAAGAACTGAAAAAAAATCAGAAAACTTAGCATTGCTGTATTTTACAGAAATACCATAGAATGGTAGAGATGCAAGTGAAGCTAATAAACTGGGCTGACAATCTGTTTTCTTTTAAAAAATAGGCTGTTCAGTCCGTAAGAATAAACTCCAGAAACTATATTCTTTAGTGACAGAAAGATTATTGTTGTTACATCTTTATTTCTTTCTAGGAAGAGGCAGTTCATCTACAGCCCAAATTAAAGTAGCGAGGAAAAGCAGCCTGTGTCTAAAGTAGTAAGCCAAGTAAGGCAAACAGTAATCCTTACAATAAATGTGAACTTTCACTGAGTGTAGACATGAAAGTCTTCAATGTCTTTAGGGTTTTGTCTGACTGGAGACAAGTGGCTTTAATCCTATGGGGAAAACTGTAGAGCTCTGGGGAAGCTACCAGCTTTGTAGACTGACAGCAGAGCTCTGGGGAAGCATCACTCTCCTCAGACAAGAGACTGTACCTGAGGGAATCAGCAAGATTCTACAAAGGCAGAAACTTCTGTAGGCAGCTAAGAAAATCATTGAGTGTGTACACATGAGCACCCATACACAAAATCTGGTCTGTTAAAAGGACTCATTAAAAATAACATTTAGTCAAAATCATTGAAATATGATCTTAGAAGCTTAAAGAACTTTTCCTGAAATTCTTTTTCCTCAGTTTTCCTTGGAAGCATGTTTTTCCTTAAAAAGAATTAATTCAGGATGAGTTTCTCTAGATTCTAAGATACTATACCAAAGTTTTCACAGAATAAAGAGCATTATACATTGAAATGTTCCATGTCTTCCAATTATAGTGCCCCCATGCCCTGCTTATTTCTATGCTTTGCTAGAATTCAATTACACACAAAAATATAAGGTTTATTTACCCATTTAAAATTGTTCAATAGTTATGCATGCATAGCACTGTCTCCACACGGCTGGAGAACAGTTCAGAGGCCAACAGTAACAGGGTTCACCAATCTCCCTGGATCTGCTCCACCAAATTTTCTAGTAGGGTACAGTTTGGTTGTTAAAAAATGATCAACATATATGTTGAGGCAGATTCATTACAATTATTATAAAGCAAGTTTTATCAGGATTGAACAAAGATTAAAAGATTCTGATTATTAGCTAGTAATAGGTGGACAGGGTCAAAATGCAGCAATGCAAATTCATGGAAGGAAAATCCATTGAGAGCTACTGAATAGAAGAGGTACCACATCAGCCTAAGATACAAACTGCAGCAAGATTGATCAATTTGGTCAAATAGCAGTACATTTATCCTGTTCTGTTATTATTTCTTCAGTATCTGCTTTTGGTTCCTGTCAGAGACCAGGGAATAGGCTCAGGATCACCTCAAGGTCATCTTGGTATGGTTATTCTTACATTTCACCATCTCAGTTAACATAAATGAAATACAAGAAAACAATACGTTCTTTGCTTCCAAATTGCAAAGAATCGTTTCTTCAACACATAGTTGTGCAAATTCATCCTTTTCGCTGGTAAAGCACTAACAAGGTTTTTGGTGTTATTCACATGACTGCTACCTAAGGTGAATAATTGTGGAATTGGGCCATCTGCCAACTGAGAAATTCTGTCACTTTTACTGAATATTTACTTTGCAAGTCGACCTGTAATGAGATTCTGATGGGGATAGATAGAAGCTTTTCAGCCAGCATAATTCAATGATGAAAAATGATGGGTATGAAATTACATTTCTTTCATATCATTCTCCTACATCCCTGTAGCTTCTTTTTTTAAGCTCTACATAAGGACTATATTACAACTTGGGGTAATAAGCAGAAAAAAAAAAAAAAAGACCATCTGAACAGTAAGACTTGCAGCACTCAGTAACACAGGAACATTCCCCTCCCTCCATGCTTTCCCCAAAATGGTGTTGTGTTCCATTGCTCAGTTTCACACAGCTCCCTTAACATGCCTAAAGTCCTACTTGCCATCGCTACCCAGTGCACAAAGAGTAGAAGCACACACAGTGAAACCTGGGGACTTCAGAGAAGAGCTTATTTTGGCTGCTGCCCACTCAGTTTGGTGGATCTTGATGCAACCAACACAGACCAGGATGAGCAATGTTGGATGAGCAATGTTGGATCAGATCAGCACATGCTTCATGTTAGCAAGGGGTCATCTGAATAAGCAGCCTGATACCACCATCACACTTTCTTTCTTAAGGCTCAGCTGACTCAAAGGCCAGCTACATGTTTTTTTGTCAAGGTGGTTTAAAACTGGGGAAGAATACTAATTTTTAGTCCTACCACAATGTTAAGTAATGCAGAGGAGAAATGTGATTATCAGCAAGAGGCCAAACTAATTTTCTTCTAACCGTTACCAAGCTACAGAAGAAGTTGGCTTTGAAATGAACTGAGATGAGAATGCTTGGCAGGTAATTTATTTCCAGTTCTCCCTCAAAAGCCTAAAATGATTAAGCATACAAATCAGAAAATTTTATTTCCATAGATCTGACAATCACAAATTCTATCCTTTTTCTGCTCATATGAAAAGGAGATGCTCCATAGACCGTAACATACATCAGGAGATGACCCATTGGTTCTCATAAAGTCCCTGACACAATTAGTGGTTTTTGCAGCTTTGCATAAATGGCACTCTTCTCACGACTAGAAGCTGACAGGCATAAGGAACTGCATACCTTTCTCCTTAGAAGTTAGGTTCCAAAAAACAAGGTAAAACAAGTGCAAGAAATAAATGTTGCTGGTAAGAGGAAACAGGAAAGATGTTATGGAAACAAGTTTACTCAGGTAAAATTATCTGGATATACGAATACAGGCAATAGGTTGGTGAAGTTGTAAGCATTTCCACTAACAGTTGTGCAAACAACAGATACAACTGCCTGGTTGACACCTGGGTCATTATTAGCTTTTTGCTTGACATGACAAGGAAAGTGGCCTTTCGAAGGAGGGGAAAAACATAAAGAAGTTTTGGGAAGAACAGTTCTTTTTCTTTTCCTACGGCATAGATAGATCATCTTGGGTCCTTCAGTTATTTCAGAGTAGTTCCCATATTCCATTCTTTGTCCAGAAGGAATGCATTTGGGCTGGCAGCCTCTACATCTGTTCATCCTCAGCTCTGCCAGAAGTTAATTTTGTGCTGTAAGCAACTGACCACAGAGGAATAGGCTATCAGATAATTGATTTCTCAGGGCTTGTGTGGCCTCAAACAGGTTTAGAAAGTGCTGAAGCAAGACAGAGTTTAAAGTTGTCCCTAATTCTGCAGCTCAAGTCAAGACACGAGGCAGCTTTATGGGCATTTACAAACATATGGCACTGCAAGCAGTCAAATGCATGGGGACTCCCAGTTGAGGCCTTGAAGAGCATACTCAGTACCACCATGATCCACCTGAGCTGAGTGGTTTGTGGCACCTCTTTTGTTGTCTGGGCATTTACTACTTCCTTTCAAAACCGAATAAACAGCAGAATTGCCCTGAAACCTCATTCCTTTGAAAAAGAGTCCGATTTCTTTAAAACATAAATACAAAACACATTATCATTCTGTCTCCAAGACCAATGAATTCTGTGACTGATTTTCATTGTCTCCAGGAAAACATGACAGTGTCAGTTCTGAAAATTTCTCCATGAAGGAAAAAATTATGGATTCCTTGACAAAGCAGCTATTTTAAAATTTACCAGTTGATTTAGCAAAGTCCTTCGAAGTGTTCAGTTACAAGCTCTGTGTCTAAGTTTTCTAAATTAAATAAATAAATAGCACTACCAACACAATGCTGTAAGTGTTGTTACACTCACTAGCAACACCATTTGAAGATGCTCTGACAGTACTGGCACCAATGACTTAAAGGTATATTAGCTCGTTAGTTTGTCTTTGCTATTCTGCCCAGCAGAAGAATGCTAAAGATTCACCTAAGGAAGTCTATTGCTCAGAGGCACTTCAGAGTACCTACCTCTATATCTCTAGGCTCTTTTTAAGCTATTAATGATTTCAGTAAAACATGAAAAAAATCTGCAAGAGCTCAAGGCTCTTGTGATTGATAGAAATTTTGTTAATGTACGAATTAACTATACATGTGGTTTTTAAATTCAATTTAAGCCTGAAAATCTAACCTTGGGGGTTTGAAATAATGGCACATTAACTTCACTGCCTTTTACAAACTACCATGAAACATAAGTAAATGACAAAGATGAATAAAATCAGAATGATAAATGTTTTATAGTTGGTATTTTTTTTAAAATAATGTTATTGCCATTGAAAACCTAAGTGAAATGAATTCGGTCATTTCAGCTTAGTCCCTGGTGGACAATAGTCCACATTTCAAAAGCATCACACATAATTTGGCAAAATTGGCAGCTTCGGCTCAGATGTGGCTTAAGGCTGAGTAAGCATGCAATTCCCCTAGTGAGAGTGCCCCTTTCTTTCAGGGTTAAGGTCAATGGCTAGTCACTGTGAGGTGGAAAGGCTGATAGTGTCTGCTTGTATTCAGCTCAACTACAGACACAGAATTTCAGCTGCTAGTGATGCACAGCCTTCCAATGCCAGCAAATATATTATACTCCTCCCTTAAACATACATGCACCTTCACCCTCTTCCACTCTCCCAGATAAAACACACACCTTCCCCTTCCAGGACAGACAGCCCTTCAGTCAGTTTTATAATCCTTGTCTTCCCCCTGCTCCCTCTCCCATTCTACAGTCATATTTCATGTTATACTAGGTTTAAAAGATTGCCCATTCTTGACCCAGAATACAGCTGGGCGATACACCAGTTTAATGGCAGGAAAACAGGGGCATCAATGGAAATTATAGAAAATCAAATTGAACAGATGTCAGGAAGCACATCAGGCATTGTAAATGTGAGGGATGCCTATCAGACAAGGTTATGGAGGTGAAAAAACAGAACATGTAAGAAAAGCAGAGCAAGAACAAGTAATCCAGCCCTCCCCGGCTGCTAGTGACATGCTTTTACTGATGCATTGGGAAGGTTATTCTGTGCCACCCTTCAAAGTGACAATGAAATCTACTGGATTATCTGATTATAAAATAAGACAAACAAGTGTTACAACAACATACTAATATTACAGAAAATAGTTTTGAGTTAATTTAGTCGCATTAAAAGTTAACAGAGATTTATGTCCAGCCTTGAAAGTATGAAGACATCTTGGATTTCACACAATTTTCCACTGATTGTGACCTAGAAGAGGCCACATTTTCTTAAAGGTATTCAGACATTTTACACAGTAGATTGTGCCCAGTGGGATTTTTAAAAGAGCCTAGACATGTAATTCCCTTCAGTGACAGAGTTTTGAAAAGCCCACTGTCATCTCATCAGCATTCTTGGCATTTAAATAACTTCACAGACCTGGCTCAGATTGGAGATTTTTCTGCCTTTATTGCTACATTTAAGGAAAATCATAGAATCAGTTTCAAATACTAGCAGGACACATGAACTTCTGCTTTCCTTCAGATCAGGCAACTCTATTCATGGAAATGGCATAACACTAGGACAAGTTTTGCTTTTCCTTTATCCTATCAAGTAAAATTCAACTGAAACTGTAGTCATTTTAGGTCTCAAGAAAGAATAAACAGACCTGGCTGTATCTTTTCAGATAAATGTCTCACTGAAAGTAGTGTTTAATTCACGAGGTATCTTTTTTCCTAAGGCTGCCAAATTACATATTATTATATAGACCTTGTTAGCCTTTTTAATGCTTTTAAGAAGAGTGCAATGCATCTGACAATATTTTGTTCAGTCTGCACCAAGAACTGTTTTAACACACAACTGACAAATGGATAGTTGCTGCAATTAAAAAAACTCAGAATGTTGGCCAAGTATCTTTTAAACATACTTCTGTTTGTTCAGCTATTTACTTATTAAAAAAAACCAAACCAAAAAACAACAAAACAAATCCAAACTTAAGGTTTTCCTACTTTGTGCTGTCTATTAATGCCTGAACAAGCTGTTCCCTTGACAGGGGGCCATGAGGGAATGGGAGAACCAACATGCCACCCCATAACATGAGCTACAGAGTGTCCAGCTGGAAAGCAAGTAGGCATTGAGGACTGATGGTCCTGATGAGCTGAGAGCAAGCAGGGCCAGGGCATCCTGCTGCCTACAGAGCTCAGAGCTATCTAAAGAGATCAGAAAAATATGTTTATTTTAGAGTATAAATTTATACCTGGAATCCATGGCATACAACTACCTGTTGTTTGCCATGAAGTTCAGGCACAAAGTTAAGAAGGGTCCTGTGACACTGGGCACAGGATAAGACAGACTGACTGGAAGCAATGTCACTTATCTACATGTACTTAAAACCATGAAAATCATACTCCTGCTTGGAAATGTATTGTTATCATCAGCCACTCCAGTATTACTCTTGCTGAAAAGGCATTTTAGTTCTTTCCCATATTAAGCAGCACTGTGTTCATGCTACTCATTTCCACTGTAGATAGTCAGCTGCCCTTGCCCATGTCTCAGCCAGTTTTAACCAAGACAACAGAATATGTACTTAGCTGATTTCAGATGTTTCAGAGTAATGAGAGAAGATTAAAGTAAAAGGAAAAACAACACAAGAATACTTGGCCAGCAGGCTCTGAAGGCAACAGTTTCAAACTTCTAATTTAAAGTCAAAATGCTTTGAAATTGCTAATAAAATTTCCCTTCACTAAAAATGAAGTCAAGTAGTGTGCAGCTCAGACCTCAGTAGGAAGTGATGGCACGGAGAATATCAGGGTTCAAGCGCATTAAGTTATCCCAGAACATTTCCCTTTCTGCCTGCTTACAGCAAAACTAACTTCTTGCTAGAAATGAGACTTGCCAAACCCAGGATGTCTGACAGATCTCATCTCAGAGACCAGCATAAGGAAAAGGGTTCTTGGGAACTTAATTTTTTTCTCCCTATCAATCAGGTTCAAAATTTGCAAAAATACCTGTTTACTATTACGAGGTTGAATGTTGCTATGAGACTACTTTGCCCATTGTTTCATTCATTACTTCCAGTTCTTAATTGCTTGGACCAAGCCAGGCTAGCTCATCTTTAATTGGAATAAAGAGTTAATCTTTCATACAAAGGACCCAGCTGAGTCTTTGTATGTGTTTGAATCTGTAAAGGGCTTTTGGCAGTTTAGAGTGCGTGTGTGGTGTTAGCAGGATTTAGCTCATTAGCAAGCCACAAAGGCTCTGCTGACACTGTACTCTGGCTAAAATACATGAGACCAACCTACACCCTGTGGACATGTACAGCATAACTACATAATAAACAGGCATTTATTAATAATTTTATCTGTCACACATGCAGAAGGAGAGGGTGAGAAGTCAAAAGCTGTCATATGTTGCAACTAAAGAGGCATAATTAAAATGATAAGTGTCATGTGATTATAACCCTTGAAGAATTAATCTAGCATGAAACAACAATGGTATAAATACAACAGCATATGTTCCAAAAATTAATTTCACATAATAGGCAGCTGATGTAAGCACTTAGACCCAATTATGTATGGTCATACAATAGCAGCTGATGCATGGAAAATCCCTTCTATAGTGTACACTAGAATAATCCCATTACAAATAAATGAATGGAAAGACTCCTTTAAAGTCTTTGCACTAATGTGTATTTACAGACAAATTAGAATTTATGAAAATGTTACATGGCTTTAACTTATCCACTAATTTGTTTTCAAGATTTAACTTTTCAAAGCAGATATTGGTTCCTCCGTATCTCAGACCATTAACTGTTCGCAGATGCAGGATTTCTGCTGACAGCAGTTACAAGCTACACATTTGTTTAATCTCAATTCTAAATATTTTTTAAAGCTAGTTGTTTCATTTCATAATTTCTGCTTTATTCTCATAGGACTTGATTCCTAGTACTGTTCTATCTGATTCTCCCTCAGAAGTTAAATGGAGCAGAATACGGCATACTGCAGAGATCAGACTTGAAGAGCTTTATCCTGTAACGTTCATTGGTTATTAATCTTGAATATTTTGGCTTTACTTATATTAACATTCATTTTAATACTCTGGTTTATATTTTTCTCATAGTGAAAGTGTGAATAGTTTATACATAACTGAAGCATGTTGGTGTTTCAATTTACACTGATCATGTGCCCATGAGCTTTGCTCTGTTTGTCTATTGACCTCAGCTCTGGTTGCGTGCAATGCAATGTCACATCCCAAGTTTCAGCTTGAGAGCACAATGTGCATCCAAAATTTTAAACCTGGAAGCACTGATAAGAATTCAGATGCACACAGATTACCTCCTGACAATGACAGAAATAAACTTATTCTAGAGAGAAACTGTATTTATTGATTAAGTTTTGGCCCTGAGATCACTTTGGATGCCTGTACGGTCAATCAGAATGACCTACCATATGTTTCAATAGTCCTCTGTTCTCTTTCAGATGATGCAACTTTTAGTTATGAAGCTGTGAACATATCTACTACTACCACTGACCAATGGCATTTGATGTGTTTCTGCTTAGAAAAGCTAGAAGCAAATTTCATTCACCTTGTCTCTAGAGTGAACATACTAAACAAGAGTTAAAACTATGGAAGTATTGTTGCACTATGATAGGAAAACAATGTTATCTACTCTCTGGAATTAATGTTGAGCTGTAAAACAACAGTATTCTGGGAGCCATACTAGGCAAAACAAATTCAGAGGTAGAAGCAGACACACAGTTATCCATTCAGCTGATTACATAAAAGTATATCTGAGAAAACACATTTAATGAAGAGTCTTCAGCAGAGAAAAAATAATGTACCGTGTGTTTCTAAAAATTCACTTGCAATGTATGCAAGTAGTTCTTTTCACTTGGGTTCATATTTTATTCTTTCTGTGTGCTGAAGAATGACAAGGAATACATACACCTCATTAAATTGATTACTAGTATAATTCTTATGGACTAAAAACATCTGGACTTTAAAGAGAAATGGCAAGAGGTGGCCAAGTTTTTAACAGCAAATAATATCTGTTTAGTAGACAAATGATACTATGGCAGCAGTGAGTAAATGACAAATATGAGTCTTTTTGGGTAAGTTAAGTGTTATCTCTGAAGAACACAATGTTGTGATTTATTGCAATCTAATGAATATCCAGGTGAAAGCTGCAGCCAGGATCCAGGTGTGCTTTTACCTGCTACTTAAGGAGAGCTAACCTGTAAAATTTCACAAGGAGGAAGCAATAGCCAGGGGGTGCACTGCACTACAAGGGAGCAGTTTACTAGCTTAGGGACTGATGGACTGAGAGTGAAATGAGCAAAATTAAATAAACCACCAAAATACAATGGGTTGCTTTTTTTTTTTTCAAAACATGATCTATTCCCTATCAGTCAGAAGAGAAACCAAACATTTCAGGGGGAAATAAAAACACTTGAAAGAAAAGCAAACTTAGAGAAGGCCAATCACTAATTGCTTACCTGAAATACAAAAGGAGAGCTTCTGTTTAAAGTTAATGCATTTACTCAGATTCTGAAATTTCACTTGACATTTAATTCCAGCCATTTGTAAATTATCAATTAAATTAAGGTTCTGAAAACCTTGACACAGGCAAATGACAAAAATACTGCTTTAAGAAACTACCAGTTACAAACCCAACCTTGCTTCCTGAAGGTAACTCTTAGTGCTATATTCTCTTGGGAAAACACCCTGCAAATGCCACTCACCTCCATTATAAGTGTTCTAACATACCATTTTTGACAAACTGTGCAACTTCCTCCAAGGCAAGAAGCCACACATGAGGTCTATGCTCCAGGACAAGGTCTTCACAAAAGTGGCCCTTCAATACTTCATTTCTCTGCAGTGCAGGCTAGACCACCCCAGGCAGTTCAGTAGCAGGGCCTGGCTCCATAACCTCATAAGCCACAAGATGAGCCAGCAGATTGCTCTAATATATGCCAACTGGATTGGCCCCTTGGGGACCCATCCTGCCAGGAAGGGATTATTGGTCACTGCTAATGTTCTTTCTACTCATGGACATGCCTTTAAAGGGCAGACCTCTGCAAGGGCTTGTGTACCAATGCAGCCTGCATTCTGTGAACTCCTCTTCACACAAGAATAGGATGTCCCCATGAGTAGAATGAGAATATTCACTTCAGCTAAGGATCCATCAGCCCAAGTCCTTCAATTTTCAGCTAATTTTAGTTCAAAGGACTCAAAATAGTTCATTACTAAAAGGCAAAAGGAATTTTCCCCTATTCTCCCTTGCCCAGGATTTAATGTATGCAATGGTGCACTGGCTGGCTGTGTACCCATGGTGCATACAAGTGACCTGCAATTGGTTTGATCATCTAGTGCTTCAGCTACAAAGTTAAGGAGCAACTGCACATAGGTTTTCCTGAATGAAATCTTATCCTTTATCAAAGCCACACATTTGGGCTTGGAAGTAGTAACAGCTGTAACTAAGTGAATGTTATTAAGAAAGGAAATAACGAATTGGGAAGTATTTGAAGTTCTGACCTTTCACCCCTACCACTATGATTCAAACTAACCCTGAAGACCTGACTATGATCTATCAATGATTTCTGGTTTAGATCCCCAATAGTTAATTTGTTTCATGCTGGGAGAAGTTGCTTGATATGGTTTAAAAAGTAGTCTATTAGTAATGGCACATTACCTATTTGTGCAACATCATGCACACAAGCTTGCCTTAAGCACTGAATAAAATAGGAATATGTACATGTATTACTAGATTCTGGAAAACACTAAATTGAAAAACACATTCAAATTTTGAGAGTAGGAGTTATGCTGAATTGTTTTTCTTTCAGTAGCAAAGTCTTGAGTGAATAAGCAACAGAGTATTACCGGACTTCATGCCATTAAAATTAAAGTAATATCTGATGAATTTACAAGTATTGGACACTTCAGAGGTCATTTTATTATATCTTACTAAAATATTGCTCTATTAGAGAAGCATTTCATCAGTTAGAAGGGTGAAATTACTCAGTATTAATGAAATATAACAGACACCTGAGGATGTACACACCTAATTTTAAATGAAATAATTTTTTATGTTTTCATGGATAATAAAGAACATTCCCTCTGAGTGGGGAAAATGCTAAAGAGACAGAAGTTATGGGAGGATCATTTAGTGATGTTATAAAATCCTGGCAGCATCAAAGTGATACTAAGTAATACATGTTCCCTTCTTCCTTAATAATTGTAGAAAGGCTACACACCAGAGCTTTATTCATGCAGTTCACTTGATTTCCATTTAAACTGAAGAGATTTTCTTCCTTTCTTCTCCAATTTTGGTGTCAAGTAAATACTTAAATTTTTCTTTGGTTATGACATACAAAATAAAAAAAAAATAATCTAGAAACAGTAGCTGGGATGAAGAGATAATGTTTTATTAGCAGTTTCCCCATTTTAGCTGCTGTTTGAGAACAATCCTGAGATAAAAAGGAAAGGTTATTACACTTGGACAACCTTAATTCTTCAGGGAAAGATGCACAGTTTAATAATGGCAGCCAGCCATCTGCTGCTCCCGAGGTCTGCATGCAGATGGAGCAGCCTTGCAATTGTGCCAGCTCAGAGGCAGAAGATATCCCTTCTAGGGCTGTGAAAAACCCCTACCCGGACATAATCCCTTCTCACCAGCAGTATGGGCTCAAGAAGCAGTGGGACTCTGGGTAATGCTGCTGTGAACCCCCAGTGCTCACTTCACTACTGTGAGTGCACCCCGGCTGTAATATCACATTTTAAAGGTCAGAATAAGTTAGGTTTTCTTTTTAATGTCGTAAGTTTAAAGATAAATTAAGAAAAATATTAAAGTTTCTTATTACATGCTTAAGTTTAGCAAGTAATTGTCCACATGGCTGAGTGCATAGCACAGCATATAGCATGACAGCTGGGAATGGAATGTTGTAAGATACATGTCTACTTGTTTTCCTACACTTTTATAGGTCACTATAAGGAAAAGTGTTAGCATGCTGGAAGCCCAGACATGGTGCACAGGGCCAAGGGTGCAGGAATTGACAAGTTAACACTGTGGAGAGACATGGACGTATTGGAGATAATCCAACAAAGGGCCACGAAGACAATTGAGGGATTAGAGCATCTCTTCTGTGAGGAAAGGCTGAGAGAGCTGGGATTGTTTAGCCTAGAGAAGGCTCAGGGGGAATCTTATCGATGTATATAAATACCTGAAGGGAGGGTTGAAACAGGAATGAGCCAGGCTTTTTCCAGCAGTGCCCAGCAACAGGGCAAGAGACAGTGGGCACAAACAGAAACACAGGAGGTTCTGTCTGAACATCAGAAACCACTTTTTTTTTTTCCACTGTAAGGCTGACCTGCATGGGCACAGATTGCCCAGGGAGCTTATGCAATCTCCATTCTTGGGAGAAACTAAAAAATAATCTGGATATAGTCCTGGGCAACTGGCTTTAGGTGACCCTGCTTGAGCAGAGATGTTGGAACAGATGACCTCCAGAGGTCCCTTCCAAGATCATACATTTCATGATTCTAAGTATAATATATCAAATTGTTAAGCAAGCTTGAAGTTTATATGCATTAGGAAAAATACAGGAGCTGAACTATACACACTGGGTGCCAGATTCAGAATTCACTTATCCAATGAGATGGTGCAAGTTTACCCATACAACCTTCTAGAGCTTTTTGATAGCAACATTTCCAATCTGAGTACACAGAGCAAACAGATCATACACACTCTATAGGCTATAAGTAGAAAAAGGTTTCATTGTGGTTTACCTGAAAGCTCTCAGCTGGAGTCAGTGTGTGTTTCTGAGAACATAAGAGCTAAGGGTCACAGCCTTGCTCTATTTCCCCTTCCCACAGATTTCCCACAGACATACTGGAAACATTTTTTTTTTTGCCAGGTTTATACATAGTATAAACTCTGCCAGTCCATCAGCTGAAATGACCAGTGCAGGGCGGGGTAAGCGGAGCCAAGTCACTCTCTTTGCTTGTAAGGCTGTCACAGCAGCTGTTTGGAGATTTTTTTTTTCCACTCCTACCAGCAGCAAGACTGTTGAGGGTGGTGAAAGAGTAAGAAGAAATCTGCTTTCTAACACTTGCACCAGTATGTATTAACCTGGATATTTTCATTTAAAGGCAAAAAACCTCTTAAGTTTCTTGACTAGATAGCATCAAATAAAGATTACCATAACAATGCAGAATTTGGATCTGAAATGACTGAGGTAACAATAAGAACCAGCAATACTTAAACTTGTTTTTCTGGGATTTACTCTAACCCTTGCAGGTGTTTTGTGAAGAGGAATTGGAACATGCTACTATATTCTTATTTGCTGTTTGAAAAGAAAAGGTGTAAGTGAACCTCCCTTTTTGAAGTGTGGATGCCAACAGGAAATGCCACATTGCAACAGATTAAAACCCAATTGCTACATACAACACCAAAAAAACCCAACCAGATTTCTCTTTGAATATTGGGTCAGAAATTGTGAGCCTAGCCACTTAAAGATTAGCAAGCGCAAGTTTCCAGAAGTCACAGAGGCTAGCTAGTGAAACTGTTGCAGTTAAGTGCTTCCGTAAACCCATGACAAAGCACTGGAACAGCATCTTCCTGTAGATTTGGGAAAGGACTAAAGAAAACCTCTCCATTTATGTTGTTACTCTGCTATAAAACGCAGATGATTACCATTGCCTCCTGTAGACAGGAACAATATGAACTTCATCTAACATTTTGAGCTAGTTTTCTAGGTCAATATTATCATTGAATGGGACCCATTGATCAACCAAGTGAAGCATTAACAAAATGGATTCCAGCTTGAGGAAAAATTCACTTGGGAAGCTGCAAGCCTGGCTTGGCAAAGCTGAATTTGACTGGGTTATAACTGCAGCCTGCACAGTCCAATAAACTCCAGGCAATTACAGTCTAGCATATACAGCCTAGCATACCGCAGCTACAATAGCTTCCAGACCAAGATTTCACTTAGTGAGGTCAGTAGATGAAGCTTGACCTGGCTTGAGGAAACTGAGCCAACAACATGACTTGATATAGTTATGTGATCAAACAAAACCTTATTTAATTACAGTCCTTGCCAAGAGCTTGACTTTCTAATGAGAGGTTGGTTGTGGCATTACTGTCTCCCTAACCTCTCCTGCTTTTTGGTTTATCACACTTTAATGGAGAAGAATAATAAATGAAAAGGAAGGAAAGGAAAGGGTGTGAAGCAAAGGATGGGGCTGCATCCCAGCTGGTCCAGCAGAGCTCACAGTAGAAATATCCTCTAAAACAAGAGCTGCTCTCTGTAATAACTGTCTAGATCTGCCTCACAGACAACACCGTAAGGCTTTTTATCATACCTGTATGGTACACAGATGGCTTATTCCATCAGGCATCAGGGAAAAAGGTCTATTGTAAATCATTACACAGGCCTTCTTTAAGGTGAGCATGTGATAAGTATGGTGAACTAAAGCTGAATTCTCGATAATGGTAGCAGCCGGGAAACAGAAATAATAGTTACATTGCTCAAATCATTGCATCCCTTTCTGTAATTGAAAGTGCACTATAATAATTTGTTAGGAACATGGATATTTCTTTTTATTGTTTTCCTGCTTCAACGAATATTGAAGATGACTACTAATAACCAAGAGCTGTTCTCAGGTGAAGCTATTTATTCATATCCCACTGAAAAACTGTAGGCCATTTATTAACAGTTAATCAAATAAGCTTTTCTAACTCTCCTGTAATTTTATCCCTAACTAAAAAAAGCCCCAAAGTGTTTTATTTTCAGCTTTCATTTGAATTTGCTATACAGCAGAAGGAACTTTCAAGCATTACCAGTAGTGTAGGCAACTAGCTATTACAAATAACCACCAAGCTCCCCAATTTTTATACAACAGATGCTAGACTAGAGGTATTTTCCCATTTTCTATATGTTGCTCTATTGCCTTTGTTACCATAGCATCTAGGTAATGTTCATTACTGTGTTGACACTATTAACTTGCCACATGCAGTTGGCTCCTCTGAGCATCTCCCAGAAAAATGGGTATTCAACATGTGTATGCAACAATGTATTTTCATTATTGCCTGTTTTCTAAGAAAGCAACAATTTTTTATTAGCCTGCAGTCTAAAATATTCATAATAAAGTGTTTTGTTAAGGTTACATCACATTAAAATCTTATCTTTAGAAAGACAGAAAATTCAAGTACATTTTTCAATCATGCCCACTCCCTTGAAGGAATTCCCCAAAAACTGAACTGGCTCCTCAGAGTCAGTCAAGGTGTCCTAAATTAATCTTCAGATGTTTTTCATACAGCAATAATTTCAGTAACAATCTCCACAGAGATGAGAGTCCGTTATTCACATCTACAGGCTATTTAAACATTGCAAACATCAGATAAACGATAGTGTGTACTTGCTGCTGTAAAAGAGCCCCAACCCTACACAAGGGGCCCAAGTCCTGCTGTCTGATTCAGCTTCAAGTCAAAGCACTACTGCACCAACTTCTCCCAGGAATGTATTTAAAACACACATTTCAATTTTGGTCACTTTATTCAAATCTGAAGGCAACTAGTGACAGAAACACCCTAGAAGATTGATACGGTTTGAAGCATGTTATGTATGGCTTTGCCGTTCAAGTTGCAAGTAATTTGTAAAGCGGGTCTGTCCTGACTATGAAACATTGTATCAGTGTGATTGGAATCAATAGTTCCTGCACTGTCATTTGTCACATATTTACAAGCCTGAAAAATAGTTCATTTTGTCCTGATCCTATAACTCAAAAGATTGAATCAGAACCCTGGAGGGATCTTCGAGTGCGACACATTCATTACTGGTCACTAGTCTTTGGTGATGCTACGATCACCGCTGCACCAAGAAGAGAACGCGACTTCAAATTAAAACAGGGGCGTTCTTGTATTTTCTGCTCAAATATATTTAAAACCTATAGGAAAGTTTTATCTGTACTGATTTATTGTAGTTAACTTAAAGAAAAAAATAATCTTATTTGTATTTTAATTTGCTTTTCATTTTTAATTACTTTTTTTATGGAGCTTTCAGAATTTTTGTCTTAGCTTTTCAACACATTCCAACTCCTGCTACAGTTTTAAGGAACAAACCTGAGACATGAAATAGTCCAATTGCCCTGGTTTGGGCTGAAACAGAGTTAATTTTTTTCTAAAAAATCATGACACAGACTCATTTACGTTTTCTCTTTAAACATCCTTTCCCCCCTTAAAATCAACTTCTGTGGGAAAAAACTTAGTTTAAAAGCTTCTTTTAAGTACTCCAAATGCATAGCCTAGCAGTTGAACTTCCTGTTATGTCACCAAGACTGAAAATCATTTATAGCCTTAAAGGAGGCTCTAGTCCAAGTTAGCCATTCATTGCCATGAGGTAACACTCACTCTCCCATAGCAACAACCATAGATTCACATTCACAGACCATCTCCATGCTCTACAAAAAGCCAGGATCTCAACACCATAACTATGAAGAGCAGACAGAGAGGTTCTGTACCAACCTTAGGTTAAAAAGTGAAGCCCAATATCCTCTGTAATGTCTTGTCCTTCTCCTGCTGTTCAGCCTGGAAGCCACTATTCAGTCTCCTCTGGCCGCCAGAAGAGGATGGATTGGTGAGTGGTGCCCATCACAGATGGGGACACAGCTTCCCTCAAGCTCCCGCATTTATCCACCTTACCCACAGCATCCAGCACAGAGGGAACAGGACTCTGTTTCCTCCAGTCCCCTCTCATACTGCATATGTGGCAAAATATTGTTTATTTGCCAAAAAAAGCCCATAATATGGTTAATAATGCAAATAATACTGAGGTTTTCAAAGTATGAAAAGCAATACTGAGAGCCTGTGCTCAATCACTGGATACACATATGGTCTGCATATGCACATATGGCCTAGGGTGAAAACCCTTCACTGCTATGTAGTTCTCTGGTAAACAACATTTTCTGATAAAATGGTAATTACTTTTAAAACATTCAATGAGATTTAGTAACTTAAATATGATGCTGCAAGCCAAAGTGTCACCCATACCTGGGCAAAACATGGAGTATTACCTCTCAGATCAGATCTAAAGGAAGAGTCCAACTCTGTATTGACTAAGCCTTCAGTCAGCATTCCAGAAAAAGTTCCCTTGAAACTATTACCTCTGCAAATTAACAAAAACATCAGAATCACTTTTCAGGGCATGTAGCTTAAGACTATATAAGAACCCCAGCCGCAATAATTCTGTTTGTCAGCTAATGTATCACACAGGCATGAGAAAAGGTAATAACTGAAGAGACTGGATTAACAGAACCAGATAACCAATTTCAGTAGAAAAATAAAAGATTTACCAAATACATAATTTCAGGAGGAATTAAGAAAAAAAACAAAACAAAAAAAACCACCCCAAAACCACAAACAAACCAACCTCAAAAACCCCAAAACAAACCCAGAAAGTGTTATTTAACTTTACAAAAATAAGACAGCTTTTCCAATGGTGTCTCAGGGGGAAAACCCCTTCAGATCTGCACTGTGAGCCAGAACTCCCTGACAGTCACTCCTGAGGCCCTGCTCAAGTTAGGTCACATCAGGAGAGAAGCCAGCTTTTTAGGGCTATAATTGTTAGAATACATTGATAACTGTAGTACTTTTTAATCATTGCCTTAAATTTGTCAATTGTAACAATCACCTGGTTTTCAATTTTTATTTGCTGTAATCAAGGGGTATATAAGCCTATAAAACATTTTTACAGTATGCTATAATCCTGTTGAAGTATCTCAAGCAAAAATAAGAAAGCAAGAAGTTTCCACATGAAACCCATAAGAGGACAACACCCTGCTCACAGAAATTTCATTCACTTTGCATTTTCACAGACACAAAAGAACTCTTCAGGGATGGGGGATGAGGCACTGAGCAAAAGTAGAGGAGTCTGAAGAAGTGAGCAAGGGTGGAAAGAAGCCAGTGCAAACCCCGGGCCCTTATCAAGTAGCATAGACTATCCAGCCTTCAAAAGGAAGGGAGGAAAAGAAAGCATCAGGGAAAACAGGTTTGCCATTTTACCCCTTTTCCCATCCCACGACAATAGAGGAGGGTGCCCCCTCCTAACCCCATCAGCATTTCACCCTGCCTTGGCATTGTTTAGTATCTCACCAAAATATTGCTCTCCATCAGATCTCAATCTTTTACATACAATAGCCCAGAATTTACTGCATCCCCAGCCCTGCTGTGGGGCTCCCCCATTTCTCTCTTCTCAACAAGATTGCCAGAACAGTGCCAGCACTACACTGGCACCAACTCCTTCCCATAATAGTCATCAGCTCACTACTCGCAGCTGCTTTGTTCTCTTAGCTTTACAGTCTTCATCTCCAGGCTTAGCAGATAGTAGATGAAATTCCTCTTGCCACATACCTTCTCCCTCCTTTCTTTCAGGCTTTTAGTCTCCAAGCATATGTGCTTGTCCATCTCCCTCTCCCGAAACTTCAGAAAATCTTTTTTCTTACAGACCTTTCTATTTGTTGTTGAATTTCAAACAAGCTCTGATTAGCATTCCTCCCACACCAAGAACATCTGTATGGTTAAGCCTTCTCCTTTTGCTTTCTCCAGAAGTGATAAAGCAGGTCCGAGAAAAAATGGTGGGATGACTTACCAAATATTAGTTGCAAGAGTTCTCAGCTACTAAGATGCTTCTAGCTCAATAGGTAAAAGTGCCATTTTCAAAGACAGAAATCCTTCTATTTCTCTTAATTCTATAAAACTTCTGTCATACTTTCATATTTTACACTGATGGCAATGATTTCTTAAAAAAAAACCCCAAAACCCAACAAAAAAACAACAAAACACATTATGTTCACATCATAAGTCCCTCTTTTTTTGTCAGCTGAAGAATAGAATGCCAAGATAGGGTTTATTTCCTATTTAGAAACCAGAAGACCCAAGTTTCCCTTTCAAGTCTGACTTTATGCAGCCTTAGACAACCAGGCAATACCCTGCAGGCTACAGAGTGCTTCTCAATACTTTACAACCAGTGTTAGACATAAAATGAACTCAGAACTAATAGGTCACGGGAAGAGAAGAGGCTAGATGAAGGACATTGACAGAGCTGGGAGTTTGTCAAAGTTAATTTTATCCTTGCAGTGATGTTCAGGGCCCAAAATCGAACCAAGCAGTCCTTGCTCTGCCTGTTTCCATGCCCCTTCAAACCACATTTGTGCATATCCTTCTTGTATCACTTGTCATTTGTCAGAAACATTAATAGGGCTTAGAGCCTGTAAGCTTTTCTTAATCATCACTCGTGTTAATCTGCACACTTCCTAATTCTTCATCTGTTATCCTTAAGCATCTAATGCAGTTTAAGTAAATCTCTACCATATTCATTTGTAAATCCAGATGCAAAACAGTTAATATCTTCGCTGTTTAATATCTTAACCCCTAATCTCTACTATGGCATCAGCCCCTAAGAAGATCAGGTTCTTTTAATATTTGTCTCCCAACTTCCCAGTGAACAAGAACTCTAGCAACAGGTGAAATCTTTAAATATATTCCATTGCTTCTGAATTTCCTAACCTTTGCTTTCCATAAGCAAACACCCAAGAAAGCAAAATGAAGAAATTAAAGCATAAAAATGGTACTGGAGCTAAAGATGTGGTAACAAAATCCTGCTCCCTATTTTCCACTACACTGCCTGTATTCTTTAATATTTTCTGTCATTGGTTCCTTCACTGCTTATAGTTTTTCATCATGG
>NW_009928138.1:154882-157433 GCF_000696875.1 Nestor notabilis | reverse complement strand
CTTTCAGTCAGAGGTATTCAATTATACGAGCCGAAGCAGAAGTGAGCAACCACAACACCCAACAGGTCTCTTACCTGTGTCTCCACTGCTCTCCTCAGACAGCCCAGAAGGTACTGCACATCATTCTGGCTTTCAAGTGTCCTTATGCAGTCTGCCATGGAAAGGCATAAGACGCCTTTTATCTGTCCTCTTTTGTCAGTGCAGCTCCTTGAAGTATTTCTTTTTCTGTCCCAGAGTCATTATGGCCACTATTGCAAGCTCATAAGTTACACAGAGAGAGCTCTGTCTGCAGGATGGAGGAGAGGAGAGGCTGCTGCTCACTTCAGTCATGACGGCTTCACGGGGAGATGAATAGCCTGGGCCATCAAGAGGCCCCACAGCCTGGCAGGAGCGAGTGGGAAAGGCTGGGTTTGCACAGCCCTCCAGAGCAAGCCCTTCAGTTTATTTACACAAGGGCACAACAGCCACCCCTCTCTCTAGGAAACCACCAAGGCAGGACCCACAGTTGCAGCAGCCCTGTAGCATGAGGCTGCTGTGTGCTATGCACATAAGCCATTTCTCCATGGCACAAACCAGCTCCCCAGGGTCACTGTCAGCCATCCTCTAGCAGCACCTCAACACACACAACTTCCCTCTCCTGAGCCTCCTGACAGAGCTCCTCCTTGTAGCCTCCTGCAGGTGCTCAGGGCATGTGGGGCCAATGATGCCCATTAGCTCCTTCACACTTCCTAACAACGTCTGCAGAATCAGCTCCTCCAGTGCCACCTGAGGGAAAGAAGAGGTTCCTGTCACTGAGAGCACTTGGGGTTTTCTGTCACAGCTGACAGGATTTGATGCTGCGCTTTTGTAGTCTTTCTCACAATGAGCAGCCAGAGCAAGCCCGCCTGGCCCTGCTGTTTGGGTTTTGAGTACCTTTTCTCGCCCCTCCACATCTGAGGTGATCTGAGGCCGGCGCAACACGCACACCAGGCTCCAGATCTGCACATGGTGCTGCAGCGCTGTGCCATCAGGCAAGGCTGTGGTGACGAGGTGGCCCGAGGCTGAGGGGGGAAGGCAGCCTGGGGCTGGGCGGGAGTCCTGTGCGCTGGGGCAGGGCCAGGCTGCTGTGGAGCTGCAGCATCCCCACGGTCAGGGTGCGAGATCCCCCGGCTGGGGCTGGTTGGTGCCTCCAAGGCCTAACACTGCCGTGCCCCAAACCCCACTCCTCAGGCACCCCGCAGGGCTCCATGGCGTGCTCTGAGGTGGGCATGGGCCTCGGGGAGCATGTGCCTTGGTTGTGTGCCCCTGTAAGCTGTTGTAGCGGCGTGTTCATTCATGTACCAATACAACACATAAGCTCTGTCTGATGAAGTGGAGATTTCATTAAAGTAACACAGCTCATTCACCAAGGACACATTTTCACACTTGTAACAGTGAGAACATATTTAGAGAAACTTAACAATTATTTTTCTTTTTTTTTTTTTTGTTTTTAAATTTTGCTTTTTTTTTTTTTCCAATTGAAATGTGTTTTCACAAATGTCTGCTCTGGTGTTTTGAACAGGAGATGCTTTCACTGGAGGAACAGCCTAGCAACGATCTCCCATGGCACTGATGTATCTGCATAAAACTTCATTTTATGAAGAAGTGGAGCACTCACATAATTCATCAAATCACAAATAGTTGACAGGTCTTAACAATGGCAATCATATAGCCAGGCAGCCAGAAAGTCAACACCCCCAAGCAAGCTAACACCAACCTGTGAGTAAGATGTATTACTTAAATCAGTGCTTTCTCTCAGTGTGAACCATTTTCTTTTACTAGCTCTAACCATGATTTCCTGTTCTTCACATCTGTGGAAGATTTTACAGAATATTAAATGATATCAGAAGCAGAGGCATTGATTTCCCCTGCTCACACTCAGTCTGGAAGGAGAGGGAGGTTTTGATTAGGCTGGGATGATGGAAGGAGGTTGTGACCACTCCTTCATCAGTCCACTGCAGTCCGTCCTGACTTTAGATTCTGGTCACAAGCAGCTCCTCAAGGGTGCCAGCAAGGGGCATTTTGTTTGCACTTACTGAACCTCCATTATTTTCTTGTGACCACAGTGATCAAGCCGTGATCACTGTCATCATGGTATAATTACAAATGGCATGACGCATGCTATGGGATGTCTAGTATTTGCAGAGGTAAAGAAAGGGTTTTCTTGAGATGACCAGATAGGCTCAAACCAGTCATCTTGAGATGACCAGATAGGCTCAAACCAGCCAGGTATTTTTTCTTTCTTTGTAACTTTAATAAAAGCAGAGTTGATGGGACTCAAAAGCTAAATTTTTTATGTGTCCCAATTGAATGACATGTTTTAATGGGTAAAGGTCATTTTCAGGAACAAACGCAACTGTGATTGAGTGGCCTATGGCCACCTGGGTAGGTAAAGAGCTGTGGTCAAGGGCCATTGCCACAGTGCTAAATGTTAAGGTAAACCTTGAGGTTTGGGAAATGCTAAGGGCAGTTCTAGACTGTATCCACCCAAGGTCAGAACACGCTATAAAGCTCTTGGCTCAACCAGCCTACA